>NC_136808.1:22621980-22899480 GCF_951216825.1 Electrona antarctica
GTTGTTTAAACCAGTGATCCTCACACAGCGACATTCCCATGTCAAGGACCCCCAGATGAATGCATTTGCCCAACTAAGCCAGTGACCCCCATGACAGATTTGTGTTTTTAAATGTTTCAATAACATTTTTCAAAAATATTCTTTTGAAAATAGCAGATCTACCAGCTCACAATGCATCACATTCATTCATTAAAACAATGAACTCTGACTGCAGGGGGATATATATTTATAATGATCATTATAACAATGTGCAAGAAAATATGTAAAAAGAAGGAAGAACTTTATATTTGTGGACAATCAAAATATGCTGGAAATTTTAATGTGGTGTCATTAAAAGGAATCTTGATATGGCAGACTCACTATCTAGAAAATAAAAACATGGCACTTCATTTAAAATAGGTTGTAGACCCCTGTTATATGCGATTCTTTTGGGAGTATGTTTATAGACCTATTTACTTGTTTCTATGAGACATGGCAACAGCGAGCTTTCTGGCTTTCTCGTTGAGATTATTAAGGGTCATATATCGCTCATTTCTAAACCTTTTTTAAAAATTAAAACATCTCCATAATCACTGGGAAGTTTGCTTTCATACGCTGTATCACACCCGACTCAATTCTTCTTCAATAAAATGCTACGAGCGAAGACCATAACATTGGGGCCGCAGCAATACGCATGGCGCACGTAGGGCATTTCAACTCATTCCTTCGTCGTGACTCGAATGAAATAAAATAAAATAAACGTTATTTTACTGGTGTTTTTCAATAGAAACAAATAAAGAGCGTGTGTGCAACAGTCAGTGCATATACGTGCATGCACTATAGGCTATATTTCCTCCTTGTCGGGATGGTGAGCTGAGCTCTTCACAGCCCGTTTGTCTTTCATATTATTCTTATAATATTTGAGAACTCATGGTTCTCTCATTTCTCAGCCGTTTTTTAAAATGTAAAAATCCCCACATTCCTTAGGAATCTTGCTTTCATTCGCTGTATGGTATATGGTTCTATTTTTATCGAATTAAACAATATCAAACGAACTTGTATGTTCGGGGGTTAGACGATTCTGGGAACATTACGCATGGATTGCCAATTTGCCAGCCAATGCTGCGTATCTACTCGCAGTTCCATTCCGATCTGAAAGGTATAGGTAGGTGCCATTTCAAAGGCTTAGTTATTCATTTATGAATCAAATGAACTAGAATAAAGATTTTTACAGCTGTTTTTCATGCTTAGAACAGAAACAAATGAAGTGATGATGTGCGTATATCTCCCTCCCTTAGCATATGGCTGCGCCGCTGTAATGACTTTCCAATGAACACTGCAAGTTACTTAACAAAATAGAGACATAGGCCTACAAGCTATGCACATCATGGCTGTGATAGCTTGTGGATCTGTTCTTTTGAGGCATAAAGGTGACAGCATGCAGTGCAATATGAATAATTAACCCAAATGTGACAAAGTCATGTCATGTCTATGGTGCCAGTCTGCAGAAATGTAATACCACTTGCCGAAAAGGGCGCATCATCAGCTGGTGTCGTAAAGAGAATAGTACGGACATGTTCATTGGGTAAGCCTCAAAACTCCCTTAAACACTCCCATGACTAATTCAAGGCCGTTTTGCTCACACCACGGGGTGTCGAAAGCGCTTCTTACCTGGCCCATAATTGTAATATGACATTGCACCCGCCCCCACGTCTTAAAAACTGTAAAATTATATGTAATTAGATTCCACTTGCTTAATAGGCCTATATGTCCAAGACAAACAGCTGTATCCCCAGTAGTCTGTTCTATTATTATGACTCCCTCTGCACTGAGCTGTAGAGAGGATTCAAATAGGCTTTTCCTCCGAGAGCTATAACTACCATCACTTTGCTCGTCTTAACCACAAGCTTGTTCAAACTATAACCCACTCGGTGAGTCTCTCAAGATCCGGCTTGGATATCGCACCAGAAACCAGAGGGAGGTGCATGTTACGAGAAAAGTCATTAAAAACAAACAAAAAGCAAATGCCGTGTTGGATAAGAACTGTCCAACCCTGGCGTCCCCTCTTCCCACTGGAAATAATTCATTTATCATGATGCCATATGGATAGCTCTCAAACTAACGATTAGGGTTGTCCCGATCCAATCACGTGATTGGAATCGGATTGGGAGCAAGGAAACGTGATCGGGACTTCATAGTATCTATATTACATCTATATTTCATGATATTATCATAATATTAGACATGGATATCGTCTGTGATTTTGGATATTGTACTAATATACTATTGTGATATGGAATAAGTGTTCTATAAAGATATTTAAATATCGGATCAGGACAAATCGGTATCGGCAGATACTCAAAACCAAGTGATTGGAATCGGATCGGGAGCAAAAAAACATGATCGGGACATCCCTACTAACATAACACTTAAGTACAGTCAGTCTGTGGCAAAGTTCCCATATTGTGGCGTCATATATGGGCATGGCAGACAGGGACGGGACATTAACCACAGAGCTAACATCCCTGGCCCCATGTGTCAGGGAAAGTATATCATATATCAGATCTACAAGCCCACAGAGCTAACATCCCTGGCCTCATGTGTCAGGGAAAGTATATCATATATCAGATCTACAAGCCCACAGAGCTAACATCCCTGGCATTATGTGTCAGGGACAGTTGACAAACATTCCGCCAAATATATCAGATCTACAAGCCCACAGAGCTATAACATCCCCTGGCATTCATGTGTCAGGGAAAGTATACAATATATCAGATCTACTGCTATTTGGTGTAGAGGGAAACAGGAGGAGCCAAGAATAGACCCCCATATAGCCTATAGGCTACAACAGCAACACATGATACAGGGTTTAATGGATAACTGGAAAGAAAGGTGATTCAGACAGTGACATGGACCTGTCTGTCTGTCTGGACCTTCTCCTCTGTGACATGGACCTGTCTGTCTGTCTGGACCTTCTCCTCTGTGACATGGACCTGTCTGTCTGTCTGGACCTTCTCCTCTGTGACATGGACCTATCTGTCTGTCTGGACCTTCTCCTCTGTGACATGGACCTGTCTGTCTGTCTGTCTGGACCTTCTCCTCTGTGACATGGACCTGTCTGTCTGTCTGTCTGGACCTTCTCCTCTGTGACATGGACATGTCTGTCTGTCTGTCTGTCTGTCTGTCTGTCTGTCTGTCTGGACCTTCTCCTCTGTGACATGGACCTGTCTGTCTGTCTGGACCTTCTCCTCTGTGACATGGACCTGTCTGTCTGTCTGTCTGTCTGTCTGTCTGTCTGTCTGGACCTTCTCCTCTGTGACATAGACCTGTCTGTCTGTCTGGACCTTTTCCTATGTGACATGGACCTGTCTGTCTGTCTGGACCTTCTCCTCTGTGGCATGGACCTGTCTGTCTGTCTGTCTGGACCTTCTCCTCTGTGACATGGACCTGTCTGTCTGCCTGGATGTCAGCAAACATTGATCCAGTGACATTGACGGCATGTTGCTTTGCTTATGAGGCAAGTGAGACAATGAAGAAAAAAGCCCACCACAATTAACTCAGGAGCGTTCGCCTCAGAGTGACACCCAATCAATACAGACGACGAACCAACCGGTTATGAAGAAACAGACTGCTGACTTTCCACATTTTTGTCTGGGAGGAGGAGGAGGAGTAAAAAAAAAAAAAACAAGGGGGGGGGATTGAAATGAGGCTGGATAATTAGGAAACGCGGGGCTGTGTATACCCAAAGGTACAGCTAGCGCTGAGCGCCATGCATTCTGCTTTTGCCCACTGTCACTCCGTCTCTATCTCTTTAAGAGACAAGAGAAGGAGTGTGGATGTGGGGGAGGGGTATTGGCTGAGGTGGAACAGTCCTGTAATGAGCAGATTTTAGAGGGAGGGAGAGAGAGTGAGAGTGAGAGAGAGAGAGAGAGAGAGAGAGAGAGAGAGGGGGGGGGGGGGGGGAGAGAGAGAGAGAGAGAGAGAGGGAGGGGAGAGAGAGAGAGAGAGAGAGAGAGAGAGAGAGGGAGGGAGGGAGGGAGAGAGAGAGAGAGAGAGAGAGAGAGAGAGAGGGAGGGAGGGAGAGGGAGGGAGAGATAGAGAGAGGGGCAGAGAAGAAGGCGAGATATGGGGCAGCACATATGACTTGGGGGAAATCGGATCCGTTAAACAATCCCAGATATAGGAGAGCATTAAAAGGGAGAAAACAAAGGAGCGAGAACAGGAATAATTGCGTTGGGGTTCTATATATTTTCTCTGTCTCCGTGTCCTCGTCTCCAGGAGAGAGCCTCATCTTTAGATCACAGCAGAACGGCGAGAGGAAAAAAATATCTGAAATCAGAGGAGCGACAGGGATATGCATGCATGCATGTGTGTGTGTTTGAGCGGGTGTGTGTGTGTGTTTATGGTTGTATGCATTTGAAAGGTATATAGCCTGGATTGTATACGTTTCCAGGGAATGCTAAAGAAATAGCCTCAACTTCTCTGCGACTGTATCTGTTTTTTGTTTTTTTCCTCCTGTGTGTGTGAGTGTATGGCGTATACCGGTGCGGTAGCATCCTGTGTCGCTCTCTCTCTCTCTCCATTTCTGTATGCTGGTTGCAGCACGGATGGATGTTGGGGATGGTGTAATGTCTGAGCTGAGCTGAGCAACGGTTGCTGCCTGCCTGCCGCCACTGTGTGCAGGGGCCTCTGGGACTACTGGAAAAAGCCTAGGCCTTATGTGTTGTCTGGAGTAACCCCGTTGTACGGCCCGACGCAAAGGGGGTTGGCGAGCTCCCGGTGCTGCGAGGAGTGGGAAGGCGAGGGCGAGGAGGCTGTGGAGACACTCGGAGTCTTTGCGTGCCCATGGGGAAGTAGCATGCTCAACAGTTGCGTCCGTGCACGTTAGAACCCAAAAGCCGGGGGGCTTCGATTGTTTCTCCCGGTGTCTGCTCTTTTGGACCGAGCACGTTGGGGCCGACGGTCTGTGTTTTGTACCTTTTGGCGAGAGGAGGCGAGGTATAAGGGAGCGTCAGGTCTCTGCAACCTCCCTGCTGCCACATCCACGACGAGGCCTCCTTCTTTCTGTGTAAAAACCCTTTTGGCTTTTTTTCTTTCTTGACATTCTGAGGATTGCCGCCTAAACCTGTTTCATGCATGTCCACTGGCGGCAGGTTTGACTTTGATGATGGGGGGTCGTACTGCGGGGGGTGGGAGCAGGGCAAGGCCCACGGCCGGGGGGTCTGCACGGGGCCCCAGGGCCAAGGCGAGTACGCCGGGGCCTGGAGCCACGGCTTCGAGGTCCTGGGGGTCTACACGTGGCCCAGCGGGAACAGCTACCAGGGCACCTGGGCGCAAGGCAAGCGCCACGGCGTGGGAGTGGAGAGCAAGGGCCGCTGGGAGTACCGAGGCGAGTGGACGCAGGGCTTCAAGGGCCGCTACGGCCAGCTGGAGAGCACGGCCAGCGGGGCTCGCTACGAGGGGACCTGGAGCAACGGTCTCCAGGACGGATACGGCACGGAAACCTACTCCGACGGAGGTAAGCCTGTGAGATACAAACATGACAATGATATTTGTGCCATGTAGGCTACTGTATATGCACTGACCCATCAGCAACTTATTTGTATAGATTAAACTCGTTGCAACTTCCCAAACTTTTATTTTCTTTTCTTTTTTACCCCATGCACTAGAGACCAGGTTTCAGCCTCCCTGGTTTCATTGAGTATGAGTGCAATGTCTCTCTTCATGTTGTCCGTTGAATTTCTATATTCAAATAAAGTCTATTCACCTACAAAAATAAAATAAGACAGCACTTCTCTAATTTATCCAAGCAAAAAAAGGCCACACAACTGAATACATACATTAAACAAGGTAATAGTGGTGGCAATAAATAACAGGGCAGTATTTTCAGTTGATCATATATAGGCCATACTGAGACAACATTTTATTAGAGGCAACGTCAGTGAAGTTGAGGGAACAGATATGTGTTTACAACTAGGTACTACATGTGTTTAACATCTGACTGGACTGCATGCAGACAACTGACAGGGCAACAATCATGCATGCTGTACAACTGATACATGGGCAAAACAATGCATCCGTGTTTTATACGTTCCTGTCTAATATTATTAGGCCTGCATGTTGAATGCTCATGAGGTTCCCACCGTCTCACCTCCTCCCAGTATACGACACACGGTCCCCTTTCTCTCTCTCTCTCTCTCTCTCTCTCTCTCTCTCTCCTCCTGCATCATCATCATCATCATCATATATACCACAGAACGCCTCTGTACTGTATAGCCTATACATCGCCATGGTAACGCTGAGAGACGGCAGGTCAGCGTGTCACTAGAGACTTTCTCCTGCTCTGGTCCCTGATTGGGCTTTTTGGCATTGTTTAGTGACGTGCTGTGACTCGGGTATAGCTATAATCTAGGCCGTTTGATAACCAATGCAGCTCTGCCTCTCTCTCCGTCGCTTTCCCGTTGGTTGCACAGAACCCGGATGAGCCGTGAGAGGATGCTGCTACATGATGGGTGTGCGGGGGGAAAGGTAGAGAGGCTGGGACTGGAGAGAGAGAGAGAGAGAGGGATAGCGAGGTCAATAAGTGATGCGGAGGACCGTGGAAACACGGTCTGTCCGACAGTGCTGCATTGAGGTATAATAGAGGTTGTTATACCAGCCGTTGTAGCCTTTAAATGGCTCCCCGTGCAGCCGTTTACATCCAATAACTCCCGAGCCCGTATTCGATTTATGAGTTAGCTTGAAAGGTTAGCAGCACTCCCACAAAATTGCTTAAAAAAAAAGACTGCGTCATGAGATCGCGCTCACGTGGAAGACCGCCGACAGAGGAATATATAGCACGCACGAGCTGACACATTTTCCACAACCCAATAAACGTGCTGTTGTCTTTAATCAGCCACGTAGGACATGATGTGTTTCATTTAAGACGAAATAAACACAGCTACGCGGCCTGGTCACCTTCAGTATTATAGGCCTATTATACAGTAGCTTCAGAAGGATTTCAGCACCGCGGATAGCTCCGCGTGGGGAGAGAGCAGAGCGTCGATCCTCCCTGCACGGTTTGGATGTAGGCTATTTTGTTTAGACCAGTGGTTTTCAACCAGTGGTCCGGGGACCACCAGTGGTCCTTGAGGGGCGTCCAGATGGTCCCCAGATGGTGGAGTTGGTAACCAAATGAACCCATGACATTATTGTTAAACATCAGTATTATATCTATACACAATTAGAGAAGAATAATTGTCATTTTGATCAACGTTTGCCTGTTGTCTCTCCTATATGGTACCAACAGCAAGTTTTGAGTCTGAATGTCATCAAATGGTGGTTCCGTGGCTCAAATGCCAAATAAATGATGGTCCTTGATATGAAAAGGGTTGAAAACCACTGGTTTAGACTATATGCCTTAGTCCTTACGGCTACAGGCAGCTCATTTATTACTAGGAGGAAGGAAGTGCTACAGGCCAATTCATTATATTCGTGGAACAGTAACATATAAACCACTCGAGTCGAGAGGTCTTTTCCCACATTTAAAGCACTTGGAGGAAATATCAAACATCATTATTTGCTATGCTGATTATGATGATCTGTTTGAGTATAGGCTTTCCATCTTCTCCAATGGGAATTGAATTTAGCCCATTATAGGCTATTATGCATAGCTTAAAAATAGGCTATGCACAGGCAGAGTTCGGTGCTTACAATACCCCAAACTCTCAAAAGACCCAATTAGCTGTAACATATTAACTCAAGCGGTTTTAGTTTGAGTTTTTTTCGACGGGTGCAGGCTCGCATCTCCCTTTAGATAGGGTGAGAAGTTCAGTCACACGAGAGAGACTCGGAGTAGAGTTGCTGCTTCTTCGCCTGGAAAGGAGACAGTTTATAGGTTCGGGCATCTGGTTAGGATGCCTCTCGGGCGTCTCCCTAGGGAGGTCCTCGACGCTCGTCCCACTGGGAGGAGACCCCCGGGGCAGACCAAGGCACAGTTGGAGGAATCACATCGACTTACTGGCCTTGGAACGTCTCGGGATTCCCCAGGAGGAAGTCACTATAATGTTGCTCTGGAGAGGGAAGTCTGGAGCACTCTGGTGGAGCTGTTTCCCCCACGACCCGACTACGGATAAGCAGTTGCAGATGGATGGATGGATAGATGGATGGATGGATGGATGGATGGATGGTTTTAGTTTTAGCATATATTTCAGTACAATTAATCAAATCATAAACAAGCTTGCCATGAGAGATGGCAACATCACCAAAATGGTGAAATACAAATAAGAATTGGGGGCTTTTGCCAAGTTGTCTGGATTATTATTTTACTGTATAGCCTACATCAAATACGAGCATATAAAGTAGCATTTGCATTTACTACAAATGATTGTAATGGCATCATTGTACATTAGGTTTACTACTTTTTGTTCTTACATTTTTATCCCACGATTTTGCAACCCATTTTTTCACCCAGTGTCAATTATTTTTTCACCCAGTATCAACCTGGGGTGGCAGTGGACTGACCTCATGCTTCCTTCTATGCATGAGGAGTCCAAGAGACCAGGATTACTGCATGTTTTTTGTAAGGGTACCTATACCCTAGGGGACACGGGGAGAACATGTGAGGGTACCTACCCTAGGGGACACGGGGAAAACATGTGAGGGTACCTACCCTAGGGGACACGGGGAGAACATGTGAGGGTACCTACCCTAGGGGACACAGGGAGAACATGTGAGGGTACCTACCCTATAGAGGACACGGGGAGAACATGTGAGGGTACCTACCCTAGGGGACACAGGGAGAACATGTCAGGGTACCTACCCTAGGGGACACGGGGAAAACATGTGAGGGTATACCTACCCTAGGGGACACGGGGAGAACATGTGAGGGTACCTACACTAGGGGACACGGGGAGAACATGTGAGGGTACCTACCCTAGGGGACATGAGGAGAACATGTGAGGGTACCTACCCTAGGGGACTCGGGGAGAACATGCAAACTCCACACAGAAAGGATAGGTTTACTATACTGTATGGGGAAATATAGTTTAGGGTCAAGAGGGATTATTATTACTTGCGCAAGCAGAGCGTGCAAGTAATGTTTTTCGTCAGGTGCTACGATGCGTATGTCCCGTAGCAGCATGTCCCGTACCAGCATATGACGTGATGAATATATGTACCAATGCCAGGGTTTGTTGTCGATGGTGACGTAATGATGATATGTTTCAGTGTCGGGTGGATTAAAGGTAATGCCCCTATGTATACATGTATGTAATCTGACACCACTGACATATCAAGCACAAGTAATTATTACGTCATACGCTGCCACGGGACATACGCATCAAACGACCCGAGTAACCACAGTATACCACTAATCAACTCACAAATGACATATACATATTTACATAGAGGCATGTCCTTTAATCACGTCATATCTTCATCACGTCATATGCTGCTACGGGACATACGCATCAAACGACCCAAGTAACCACAGTATACCGCTAATCAAATTACACACATATATATATATATATATATATATATATATATATATACCAACACTGAAACATATCTTTATTACGTCACCATTGGGAGCCAGTTATACCAGTTATAACCTGGTACAGGGTATAATTATACCCAAGATTATACCCAAGATTGTTGACCTTAAGAATGGAAATTACCGCTGTGAGAAATGTAGAAGAGAATTTCCTGAGTTCGAATATAGACTCAATATAGAATATAGACTCATATAGGAAATAGTTGAAGTCCTCCTGGATCTTCCGATCCAGACTACTGGATACTATTGAAATACTATTGTTTTACCTCCAAAAACTATACGTAGCACATAGCTAAACCTAATAATTCAATATTGAAACCGTTACTTCAGAGAGGCTGAGATTTGAAAGTTCGTAGCGGTCGACAGTACTTGCACGCTCTGCTTGCGCACTAGTAGGCCATTTATGGCCTACTTGTGTGCAACACGCAAGTAGGCACTCGACAGAGTGCAGTTCTAGTTATTATTATAATTATTTGTATTATTCTGTGGACAGAATTACCTAAAACCTTAAAGGGGTTTTCACGTCACCAAGATTTAAACATGTTTAATGTCCATTGTGTGTTTTTATTAGAGGTGGGATGATTCACTTACCTCCCGATTCGATACTCTGAAAAAAATCAGTAACATTATGAAGTACATCTTTGTGATGTCATCAAGATGTACTTCATAATGTTACTGATTTTTTTCAGAGCTCCAGTTCTAGGAAACACAGAATGTAATATTTCCACACAACTATAAGGTATATTAATGACATAGTAAAATGTTGAAAATGAGTGATATTCCTCTTTAACCACAACCCCATGCATGTCACAAGAAGCGAACATTTAGAGGAAATACGCGAACATTATAGGTGAACCGTGATAATGGCAGATCTCACATTGTGAAGTTGTGGATCAGCCATGTTTGGTGAATAGGTTTGGCGTAGACTAGAGGGGGAAAAGGAGAGAGCCAAGTATGGAACCCTGGAGCACCACAGTCAATTAAGTATTTAGGGTTTAAGTAATTAAAGATGATGACATATGGCATTATTATCCATGTATATAGCCTAGTAGCCAAAAAGTGAACCCGGACATGTTGAGTACACCAACGTTTTATGTTATAAATGTTTAGTATGGGTCCCCAGCATGTAGAAACTGCCGGATGCTAACTTGCATATGTTGAGCAATTTTCATAATTGGCATAATATGTGATCATACCATTAACAACCTATAGAAGGCAAAATATTCAAAATTTCATCATGCTTTATCTAGCATGTGATGTGTCAAACTAGGGGGTTTTCATGATGCTGAATCCATTCCAAGCATTCGTTTTGCAAAAAAACACTAATTGGGCTTAAAACGGCCATGCCCACTTGCCCAAATGTGCTGACAATTTGTGATGACGGCATTGGCCGCTTTTAGCCCAAAACTAATGCTTGGAATGGATTCAGCATCATGAAAACCCCCTAGTTTGACACATCACATGCTACATAAAGCATGATGACATTTTTAATATTTTGCCTTCTATAGGTTGTTAATGGTATGGTCACATATTATGCCAATTATGAAAATTGCTCAACATATGCAAGTTAGCATCCGGCAGTTTCTACATGCTGGGGACCCATACTCATACACATTTCTAACATAACACCTTGGTGTACTCAACATGTCCGGGTTCACAATGGGGCTCTATGGGCTGGCTACTAGACTATTACATAGATATGGTTTGAAAGATTTATTTGAATGGAAGTAGTCAGATGTTGCAACAGACTCCAACTGGGGACAGCTGCATGCATGTTACATTTCACTGATTAAATAACTTTTGCTTTAACGACAAGTAAGTCTAGTCTAAATCTTTATACCATTTGTAGTACTAGTTTGTTATAGTATTATTGAATTATTTAGTATCTCTCAAACAGTAAAGATATGTTTTTCTTTATGTGTAGAATTGGGAACTCTTATAGTCTTATATACTGGGAAGATTATAGTGTAGATTAAAACATAACAAGTCAATGTGTCGATGTTTTAGATGCAAGTCATTCTCTTCATATGTATTTAGACAGGAAGAATAGTACACTAACAATGCAACAAACTTTTATTAAACATACGTATTCACCGTATTGTACAAAATCGAAGCTCATTCAAGCAACCCTCCCTAGCTCCCTCCCTCCCTCCCTCCCCCCATGCTGCAACCCGGGAAACAGCTCTCTTCCGGCTCCTGGAATGACATTACATCATCATGTTTGCCTCACAATGAAGACTTGTTTATGTGTTCAAACAAGATTAGGTCAGTGGTTTTCAACCAGTGGCCCGGGGACCACCTGCAGGTCCTTGAGGGTATTCCAGGTGGTCCCCATGCAGCTAAATGATGGGAGAGTTGGTAATGAATTGAACCCTTATATATAACTCGAGAGTGTAAAATGAAACCAAATGAACCTGTACGGGTCCATTTGGTTTCATTTTATGCTCTCAAGAGTTACATTATTGTTAAACATCTGCATTACTTAATTTACAAGAAGTCTATACAATTATATAATGTAGAAGAATTGTTATTTTGTCCAGTGTTTGCCTGTTATCTCCCCTATGTATACCAACATCAATACAGCATGGAATTGTGGACAAAATCTTATCCAACGAGTCAACGACAACAACATATTCTGTCTTGGATCTGTGAGGTTAAATCTCATCAAATGATGGTCCGTGGCTCAAATGCAGAATAAATAATGCTCCTTGATGTGAAAAGGGTTGAAAACCACTACTAAACCACTACTAACTAAGAATCAAGAAGGTGCAGGTGGGGTGCATACTTAGTTTAGACTAGTCATTGGTTAGACATGGGTTAAGGTTAGGTTTGTGCTGCCCCGTGGGAGGTTAGGTTTAGGGAGAGGGTTTGAGATATGTTGTAGTTGTAGGACTAATGACTGGTCTAACCAATGACTAGTCTAAACCAAAAACTGTCTAAACTAAGTACTGCACCCGGTGCAGGTACAAGAAGTGAAATGCAATTGAGGTCTTCAAAGTACTACTACTACTACTACTACTACTACTACTACTACTACTACTAATAATAATAATAATAGTTAACTCATTTACTGCCGATGACGTCTGTGACGTCCTTTTCCGCAGTGGCCCTCCCTACGTGAGCCTCTCCCTACGCTGCCGATGTGACTTCTGTTGCATCTTCTGGGGGTTTTATAAATTCAGAATGGTCTCTCTGATATACACCGTCTACAGCGTCCCCGACTCACCGTTGCTATAGGCAACGCTCGGCTCCGCTGTGGTCCGTCAATGAAATGTTTCCCCCCCGCCCACCGCCATTGTAACCGTGATCTTAAAACCCCTTTTTCTCGGAATTGACAGTCAGATTGAGGTGTCTGAACAGGACATCAATGTTAGTGACTCATTACTAAATCGTCACTATACCTCGCGGTGACAGTCAGAATTTCTGTCAACTCGTATAACAGACATGATCAGAGTTCAGCCCGGGAGGCAATCGCGGCATGAGGGCAAATTTTATATGGAACACAGCTTCCTTCCTTAAAATGTATATTATTTATGGCCCGCCATATTAAAAAGACTTTGGAAATTAACCTGGGCAGACAGGTTGTTTCTCAGTAGACTATAAAGGACTAACTGTTTGTTCCTTGTGTTGTTTCATTCACAAGATGTGAAAGAAAGGCTATGTTTTATGTTATTTTATTTCGTTTATTGGACTGTAAACATAATTATTAATAATAATATCTGGAATTTGTATAGCGATTTACATGTGTGTGGGGGCCAGGGAAGAGGACAGAAAAAGATAACAACTTTATTAGGAAAAAGTCAGATAAACAAAAGTAAAGAATTAAAAACATTGAAGTTGAAATCAAAGTCAACTCGGAATTGTAGGCTAATTGCAATATGGCTGAATTGTTTTTTATTTTGTTCACAGAACAGATGAGTGACTTACATTTGACTACAATGCCAACAAAAGACAATTGATATTGCACTAAATAAAATGTTTGTAATGCAATGCATTTTTAAGATGCAATATGACAGGAGAGGCATGAGTCTGCCCTTAGAAGTAGGTCGGGATGTGGCTTATTGTCGGTATCAGCCGCTGACAGCCGGTAACACGGCCCTTAGTTGCTGCGAGAGTGAGGTCTAGCCAACACCAACTCGGGATTCCTGGATCGCTGCCCTCCACAAATTCCTATCCAACATCAGGTTCTTGAGCTCTGCAGTGTTGTTAGCCAAGCTGTCGCGCCGCAGCACGTCTACATAGGTGGTACGCTTCTTTCCCCTCCTGGCTTTGCCCTTGGTTGGATCCCATAGAGTCAATTTACTTGCCTCAAGTTCTGGGTGCCTGACGCAGTGTCCTGCCAGCCTCATCCTTCTCTCTCTGACTTTGTCCGTGACCCGTGGTAGGTCCCCATAGAGGTCCACATTTCTGATGCGGTCCGTCCATGTGACACCTAGTGCCATTCATAGAATTCTTGTGTAGACTCCAGGGCTTTTTCCTGTTGTACTGTGAGGGTCCATGTCTCGGCCCCATACAGCAGTATACTGACTCCACAGTAGCTATGAACAGCCGCCTTTTAAGGTCTTCTCCCATGTCTGATTTCCACACTCTCCTCATCCCGTGCAAGGCTTTCCAGGCAAGTGCTCTCCGAACCTTCAGATCCTGTTCAGTTGAGGCAGTCCAGGACCCGAGGTACTTGAAGTCCTCGACTCGATCGAGCAACGTCCCGTCTGCAGTGGCAATGCACACATCCGGTATTAGGTATTGTCATATTTTCAAATATGGCCCTGTTTGAAAAGAATCTGGACACCGGCTATCCCGCCCTTATAAATCATGACTTTCTTTCATCAGAATTGAGAATAAACAACATCCAACAACCTGCCGTGACTATTGCCGAGTTCAGTGGTTTTCATTATTTGGCATTTGAGCCACGGAGCACGATTTGATGAGATTTAGCCTCAATTTGGCCTCAATATTTTGTTATCGTTGGATAAGATTTTGTCCAGAATTTCATGCTGTATTGATGTGGTACCATTAGGAGAGATAACAGGCAAACGTTGATCAAAATAACAATTCTTGTACATTCTCTATTTGTGTAGACTTCTTGTAAATTAGGCTAAGTAGCCTAATGCAGATGTTTAATATAACTTCACTCTTGAGAGTGTAAAATGAAACCAATTGGACCCGGGAAGGTCCAATAAGGGTCCATTTGGTTACCAACTCTCCATCATTTAGCTGGGGAGCTATAGACCACCTGGAACCCCCTCAAGGACCACTGGTTGAAAACCACTGGACTAGTTCATTGTTAGGCCAACTGGCTGACCAATGGTGTTCAGTCGGTGACACAGTGAGAGGCCCCACTGTTGTGGTCAGGTCTAAAAGCAGTATTTGGGTGAACTGTCCTTTTATGTACGGCCCAAAATACTGTTTTAGTTTTAGTCATAGCCTCTTGAATAGTTTTCATTTCGTTTTAGTCACCTGGAATGTCTTAGTGTTAGTTTAGTTTTAGTCGACTAAATCTACAGTTGATTTAGTCGACTAAAATGTGTTTTGGCGGTTCTTGGTGCCGTCATAATGACTGTTTTTACTTGCTGAAAATAGCCGATCTACAAGCTCATGCGTCGCGTTGTGAGCTTGTGATCAGCTATTTTCAGCATGCAACCAATTGTAAAATGACTTATACTTATATGGATCTCTTGTCCACTAGTCCCTTCCTAACATTTTAGTCTAGTTCTTATTTGTTGACGGAATTGTCAATATATTTAGTCTTAGTTTTAGTCAACATATAGCTTATAGTTTTCATTTAGTTTCCATTTAGTTTTCGTCAATGAAAAAAGGTAGTCGACGAACAATTTCAGTCTTAGTTTTAGTCGACGAAATCAACACTGCTACACAGGGCTGTGTCAATCATGGGGTGCAGAATTGCAGATGTCAGGACACGAGGAAGCTGCAGCGGCAATAGAATTTGTGCGATCGATGGTGCAACTGTTGGCATTTGTGGAAACTGGCAAGTGTATGTATGTGGTGTATGGCAGGGTCGGACACTTGCGTCTTCATGCCCACCCAATCAAAGGTTATGGGGAATATTTATTTTCCCCCCAATATAAAGAATACCACAAAATATCTGTACCATTTGGCAAATTAAATTTAGTCCCACCTAGAAATTAAATGATTTTGTGGCATTTCTTGCTTTGTAAGAACTTTGTAAGTCAATTGTAGCCAATCAGAATAGAATATCACAAATCTGACTCATACATTTTGCTTGATCACATCATTTATAATGTGCACCAATTTGCGTACATTTTGGACAAACTCTGTATAGAGGCAGTTGGAAATTTGAGTCAGGCAGAAGTGTACTATATGGGAAGATGCATCATGATCTAAGGAATCCAAGGGAAAATATGAGCTACGGTTCAAGAGATATGGGCCAAAAACATTAACAGCCTGTTATAGTGCAAAGATGAAGCAAATACAAAAGAATTGGGGACAAAGGTTCTTCCTTGGCCTACTGGGAGTGTGCAGGCAACCACGCACGCACGCATA
This sequence comes from Electrona antarctica, assembly GCF_951216825.1. NCBI lineage: Eukaryota > Metazoa > Chordata > Actinopteri > Myctophiformes > Myctophidae > Electrona > Electrona antarctica. Next base: position 22,638,017 of record NC_136808.1, read on the forward strand.
CACGCACTCACGCACGCACGCACGCACGCACGCACGCACGCACGCAGACACACACACACACACACACACACACAGACACACGCACACACAGCACCCGCACCAAAGCAGTAATCATTCTGTTACTAGAAACTTCCGTGTAGCTTTTGTTATAAATCATGCCACCTTGTGAATTTGCATATATATGATGCAGAGACAACATGAAAACAATACTAATGCCTAGAAATGAATCAACACATTGATGTAATTATTGTCAATACTGTCAGGACAATGTATGTTGTGATGGGGGTTACAGTGAGGGTGAGGCAGGAAACATCGAAGTCTCTGAGTGGAAATATGAACACACTAATGTGCGACATTCATTATTCTTTGTCAGCAGTCAGTTCCACCATCAATTACTACTGTTGCCTGGATGGAATTTTACAAGTGACCTAGTCTGGAAGAAACATATTAAGCTTCAAGTATTTATAAGGTTGCTATTAATATTGCATAATAAAGCAATATTGTGAATTTTGCTTGTATTTGCTGTCCGGAGGAAAGAAACCTCATAACTCCATTTTTGAGGTTCTTGATCTTATTCCATAAATCGGTGCTATTTTTGTGTTGTTTCGAAAATATTGAACCAATGGAAAGTAGTAAAAAACGCATTGGACAAAACCTCTTAACTCCATTGGACCCTCAATCTGTCTGCTAAAACAACTAACTCCATCACCTCTCTCCTTCTCATGCAAGTAATTGACAATATCTAAAGTCGCAACACCAACTTTGATGAGGCAGTATTGCATCGTTTAAAAAATATAAGGTTTTATTCATTTCCTTAAAACAGCGCCACTTTTGCCCCTACTGGTACTCATAGTCACACACATACATAGTCACTATAGGTTAACACGGACATTGCTGTTCCTTGGAGTGGTTGCACCACTCAAAAATGTATTTTTTTTCCTGAAAAATGAACATTTTGGAGTTATGAGGTTTCCTCCAGACAGCAAAGATATACATTGCCATGCATGATCTGGGGAAATCTAAATTTAAAGTATGTATGCTTGAACAGTGGAATAAACCAGTGTTAATGAACGTGCAACCATTGTTTTGAAAACCAATCCTATTATAATACCATCCCAATATGAAGGGCCGCCCTAGAAGTCTTTGCTCTGGTTCGGCAAATGTTGTTACTTTTCAAATGTTTGCAACCTATTTTGCCCCATTTATAGACGTATTAGAAGGTAGAGATCTCTGATCGTCTGGCTATGCCAGAAGTAAGTGGTCGGAGTGGCATATTGTCGGTATCAGCCCAACAAAGGGTGTGTATCCTTTTTTTCGTTGTGCTAGACGATAGACTAGACCACTGGGAGATGTATTGCTGAGGCGGAGCGCCACACATCAACTCGTATACTGAGTTGGTTGTGCACAGCATCGACCGCGGAACCATGTACTCCAAAGGCGAGGGCTCTTCTGATTTAGCTATACCTGGAGTGGACAAATACCAGGAGCAAAATTTGATTTCCATTATGAAAATGGAATCATTTTCTACATACTTGTAAGATTATGATGAACCATTCTAGCCTGCTGCACCACATATTTTGTACTTAACTACTGATTTATTTTCTTCACATTAACAAAATTGTTAATGCATGCATACGCCGTTCATGCGGAAAGTCGTGGGTTCGAAGTACCCTGCAAGGGAATGCGAGTCCCGCCAAGTCAAATTGGTTCTGATCTGACTCAGCCAAGTCTCCTGCAGGAGTCTGCAGCCTGTCCTGCATGGACAGGACAGGAGTCTGCAGCCTGTCCTACATGGACAGGACAGGAGTCTGCAGCCTGTCCTGTCCTGCATGGACAGGACAGGAGTCTGCAGCCTGTCCTGCATGGACAGGACAGGAGTCTGCAGCCTGTCCTGCATGGACAGGACAGGAGTCTGCAGCCTGTCCTGTCCTGCATGGACAGGACAGGAGTCTGCAGCCTGTCCTACATGGACAGGACAGGAGTCTGCAGCCTGTCCTGCATGGACAGGACAGGAGTCTGCAGCCTGTCCTGTCCTGCATGGACAGGACAGGAGTCTGCAGCCTGTCCTGTCCTGCATGGACAGGACAGGAGTCTGCAGCCTGTCCTGTCCTGCATGGACAGGACAGGAGTCTGCAGCCTGTCCTGCATGGACAGGACAGGAGTCTGCAGCCTGTCCTACATGGACAGGACAGGAGTCTGCAGATGTAAAACAGTAAAAACTGGCGATGATGAGGATGATGATGAACTCAATTGTTGGCTAGGATATGTTGTGTTTTCAATGAATGCATGGGATCCGAATGAAAACAAGACCGCAATGTCTTTCTTCGGTGCTATCCTTTTGGACCATTTGTGCTTGACTGTACCCCTGTACTGTTTGTATTTTAGTGTAATAAAATGATGTCAATGTCAAATCAGGCCATACGCAATGTACTTTTGTCGATCCGTAAATCCACATAAAGACTTTACATATGGAATAGATATCAGATATCAAGTTAAGTTATATACACTTGTTTGTTTTTTTACAAAGGATACTTAGGATTCCTAAATAAAACATCATTGATAAATGTTGCTGCCATCTGCTGTGTTTTCCTCACCCCCGTGTCTTTTGCACACAGGAAATAACAGATCTGCTATTTTCAGTGTGTGACACCCACACACATCGATCTAAGTGTAAAATAAATCAGAAGTGTTTCCAAGTAGTATAATGTTTCTCAATCTCATAGTGTCTCAAACACGAATGTAGTAATATTAAAGATATGTAATAATAATAATAATAATAATCATAATAATAATAATAATAATACATTTATATAGCGTTTTTCTTCTTTTACACAAAATAAACAACTTTAATAGGAGAGAAATAGTGAAAAGGCTAAACATTGATCAAGGAGAAAAAAAACAAAAAAAACAAAACAAGCTAAGACTAAAAGGCAGAAAGGGAGATTTGAATTAGGCTTATAATTGGGTTGTGCCAGTAGATGACCGGATTGTGCGTCAACCACATTATTGGGTTATTGCAACATCACCGGCTCAATTATGGGATGGAGAGAGACCTGTATTCCATGTCTCTGTCTCTCTACCGTTCTCTACAACGTGCTGAGCTGCATCACTCATGCAAAACTTGAATGTTCATTTACAACATTAAGTAATCTATAGGAAACGTAATGGGAAATGTGTTGAGACAAGCTCTCAATTCAACCTCATCACTCTATGATGAATAGTTCCAAAGTTAATCAATAACTGCCCTTCTTGACCATTTGGCCACATACCGACGATGTCAAATATTGAGATAATATATATATTTTTGTATGTATATAATAGAGTGTATTGAGCCATTGCAGGCATGCATGCTGTATACACAAACTATTTTAAAATGGTGTGTGTGTGTATGTGTGTGTGTGTGTGTGTGTGTGTGTGTGTGTGTGTGTGTGTGTGTGTGTGTGTGTGTGTGTGTGTGTGTGCGTGCGTGCGTGCGTGCGTGCTATCATCCACTGGTTCATGGTATCACATTTCTCTTTGTGTCTGTCCGTCTCTCTCTCTCTCTCTCTCTCTCTCTCTCTCTCTCTCTCTCTCTCTCTCTCTCTCTCTCTCCTCAGGCACCTACCAAGGCCAGTGGCTGGGTGGGATGCGGCACGGCTATGGCGTGCGGCAGAGCGTGCCGTATGGCATGGCGGCTGTCATCCTCTTCCCACTGCGCACATCCATAAACTCCCTCCGCTCCGAGCACAGCCACGGCCCTCCCACCATGCTGGAGGATGGCAACGCCATCACTACGCCCACAGACGGGGGGGTGGCTGGACTGGCCGGCAGCCCCGTGGGAAGAGGCGGCTTCGCCCTGACCGCCCCGAGCGAGGCCGAGCGCCAGAGGAAGAGGAAGGGCCGCTTTCGCCAGTCCATCCTCAGCGGCCTGAAGCTGCGGCGCTCCGAGTCCAAGAGCTCCTTGGCCAGCCAGCTCAGCAAGCAGAGCTCCTTCTGCAGCGAGGCCGGCATGAGCACCGTCAGCTCCGCCGCCTCCGACAACCACTCCAACGCCAGCGAGAGTGAGCCGGGCGCCCCCGTGGACGCCACTGTCACCGAGAGCTACGCCGGCGAGTGGCGGAGCGACCACAGGGCCGGCTGGGGCGTGAGCAGACGCTCGGACGGCCTGCACTATGAGGGCGAGTGGGCGGGGAACAAGAGACACGGCTACGGGTGCACCACCTTCCCCGACGGCACCAAAGAGGAGGGGAAGTACAAGCTGAATGTGCTCGTGAGTGGAAAGCGCAAGAATCTGATCCCGCTGAGAGCCAGTAAAATCAGAGAGAAGGTGGACCGGGCTGTTGAAGCTGCAGAGAAGGCAGCTGATATTGCCAAGCAGAAGGCTGAGATAGCCCTGTCCAGGTGAGACGGTCCTGCATGGGGACTTTCCATTCAGCTATTAGTGTAGATTTTTGTTTTACACAAAGATTCAATTCCCATTGACAATGAATGGAGAAGCAAATCAACATGTTAGGCCATGATGATGTACGATGATAAGAGCGCCCCTCACTTCATACGGATGTGTTTTGTTTTTTTTAATCTGAGGTCACCTGTTCGCCCCCCAGCCCACTCAGTCTACATGTTAAAGTGTCTGTGAGCAAAAAAGCCCCCCCCCCCCCTGTCTGTCCGACACACACACACACACACACACACACACACACACACACACACACACACACACACACACACACACACACACACACACACACACACACACACACACACACACACACACACACACACCTACACACTCTGGCTACATGAGAGTGTGTAGATGAGAGTGTGTAGATGAGATGAGATAAATATGTAATGTATTGCATTACATATTTCTGCATGCAGTAGGAAATTGCTGTTGGCACTTTTGCAGCCGAAGGGAGATGTACAGGATCAGCACACGCATGCATTAACTGTTATTGCAAATATACTATAATATTGATTTCAGCCTCCGGAGTGAACTTTTTAGTATATTGCTTAATTGCACAACTGTTATCATACTATCAGACCTCTCACATCAGCACTGCATGACCACATTTCTGCCTGTGTCAATTGACTCAACTGTAGGATGAGCCACGCCCGTGGAAAGGCAGAGGCAGCAGAAGGGGTTGCACAGAAGGCCGTGGAAGAGTGCCGCTTGGCCCGGATCGCTGCCAAGGAGTTGTCTCCTTCCTTTCATATCTATGGGAATGGTACGTTTGAAACAACGCTGAATTTCACCATTCACATATTTTTTGTTAGCCTGGCTCCAGCCTGAATCGCTACCATAAAAAAAAAGATGTCCTGGCGATTCAGGTCTGGTGACTCTGCCTACGGCGGCATCAGTCTCGATCGCAAATCTGATCGCAGCAGCTGATTGGCCATCGGCCCCGTCACTCGACAGCGTCAAATAACAAACATGGCTGCCCCCACTGCGGTGACTCGCAACCGTATCAATTTGGGTATTAAGTTAGTTGCTGCGAGAGTGAGGTCTAGCCAACACCAACTCGGGATTCCTGGATCGATGCCCTCCACAATTTCCTATCAAACATCAGGTTCTTCGGCCCAGGCGGTGGCGTAACCGTCTGGGCACCCGACTGGTAATCCAGTCGCAGTGTGCCGCGGGTTCGACTCCCGAGCCCGACACAGCCTTTACTGCATGTCTTCCCCCATCTCTCTCCCGTTTCCTGTCAGCCTACTGTCTGTCCCTTCAAAAACCAATAAAAGGCGTAAGCCGCAAAAAATATCTTTAAAAAAAAAAAACATCAGGTTCTTCAGCTCTTCAGTGTTGTCAGCCAAGCTGTCGCGCCACAGCACGTCTACATAGGTGGTACGCTTCTTTCCCCTCCTGGCTTTGCCCTGGGTTGGCACCCATAGGGTCAATTTACTTGCCTCAAGTTCTGGGTGCCTGACGCAGTGCCCTGCCAGCCTCATCCTTCTCTCTCTGACTTTGTCTGTGACCCGTGGTAGGTCCCCATAGAGGTCCACATTTCTGATGCGGTCTGTCCATGTGACACCTAGTGCCATTCGTAGCATTCTTGTGTAGACTGGGTATTAAATCGACCTATGATAAATAGTTTCTTTACAGAAACGACAGGTTTTATAAACATCATCATCCGACATATTTTACCGCTTTTGTTTACATGCTAGCAGCGCTCGTTGGCTGTGTTTGTTTGGTTAGCAACCGGGTTAGCCATAGCCACATGATTGACAACAACGACATCTGCTTTCCTATACAATTCTGATTGGTTGGTATGAACCAATCGCTGAAGACTGCCACTTTGACAACGCCCATCCCAAAAACTGCTGCCGTGGGGAGGGCTTTGAATAATGAAGTGAAACTAAATGACAAATTCAGAGTGTCAGGCAAATCTTTTCTGATAGTTAAATAACTTATTTATTCACTGAGGGGGCGGGGTCTTTATTACGTCATGTGGCATGCAGCCAATTCTATGGAGAAAGGTTGGGAAAAAATAAACAGCACCACTCGTCCCCCAGGGGTCCTTGAGGGAGCTCCCAGGGGGTCCCCAGCTAAATGATAGTTTGGAACCAAATAGACCCTTATGGTAGCCTGGCTAACAAGCCAGACTAATATCACACTTTTGCCAACGGCTGATTCGGTCTGGCTTATTAGCCAGGCTACCCTTATGGGTCTGTAACTCTGAGAGTGTACAAATGGAACCAAATGGACCATAACGGGTCCATTTGGTTCCATTTGTACACTCTCAGAGTACATTGATTTTACAATATAAATGCCATTAAATGGGGGTCCGTACTCCGTAGCCTAATCCATGACTAGGGGGCCCTTGAAATTAAACAGGTTGAGAATCACTGCTATAGCCATACAAATCTTCTCTTATGGGGGTCCCTGGCATAATGTTTTCTAATGGGGCTCTAATTAGTGTCAACTAGACCTGTACGTGCCCGTCGGCCACCGGCCTACTTGGGAACGATGCAACTTGGGAACCTAATGATATACGTTGTCATAGCACCCGTTTTAACTGTCAGCCAGTGTCCTACATGGAGATCTGTGTATGTGCCTGTGCCCACTGGCAGAGCCTGATTGGTTGAGCCTCAATTGGCTGAGGCAGAGGCTGGAAATTGCACAGGTGAAAGGAGTTGGCCTCATTAGGCCCACTGACAGAGCCTGACCAGAGCCTTCTGTGGTGGTTCTGGAGAACCGTGGGTCCGACCGACTCGATACCGGGCACTGCCCTCCCTGTGGGGGTGTGGAACGTGTGTGTCGAATGTGAAGTCGGTGGGTGAAACAGTTCTCGAGTTACGTGCATAACACACACACACACGCACGCACGCACGCAGAGGATTTGGGGGTCCTTGACATGAAAAGGTTTGGGAACCACTGCTATAACACATATAGTGGTGACAAGTCACTTCACCGGCGTTAACTCTCCGCCCATGTTTTCCCTACTAGGGCTGGAGTGTCAGAGGGCCAAGCACCAGGACGGCATGAAGGACAAGGACCACGAGGTCATCTCCACGGGCACAGACAGTCCCGAGCTGTGCACGCCGGACACCACACCACCCGCCATGACGCCCGAACTCAGTCCCGTGTTGAGCGTGCCCGCCTCGCCCCCGGCGGCCACCACGCACGCTCACCACCGGCCCAGGAATGCCTGCTTCATGCGGCAGACCGCCGTGGACGACCAGGTCGGGGGCGCCGAGATCCAGGTGCTGGTGGAAGGGCCTCGGGGTGTAGGCGGCGGCGTGGGCGGCGGGGCCAACAGCTGGACAGAGGACATGTACCCGGAGCGAGGAGGAGGAGGCGGAGGCAGCAGCCGCTCCACCACGCCGTCCCTTCTGGAGGAGCAGGAGGGGCAGGTCAACGGCCACGAGCAGGTCGTCCCGCTGTTGACCAATCACAAGCCGCGGGAGAAGTCCACGTCCAATCACAACAACAAGCCCCGTGAGCACTCGTCGTCCTACAGAGCCTGGGAGCACTCCTCCTCCTCCTCCTCGTCCAACCAAAAGCCCTCCTCCAAGCATGCCTCGTCCAATCACAAGTCAAGGGAGTACTCCTCCTCCAATCACAAAACATGGGATCATCACTCTTCCGTCAATCACAAGGCCTGCGAGCATGCCTCTTCCAATTACAAGCCGCAGGTGCACATTTTGTCCAATCACAAGGCCTTGGAGCATAACATGTCCAATCACAAGACTTCTGAGCATGCTTCTTCCAATCACAAGTCCCAAGATTATATCTGCTCAAATCACAATGCAAAAGACCACTTCTCGTCCAGTTACAGTCCCCGAGAGCAGCATGCGTACTCCAACCACCATCACCCAGAGCATGTGTACTCCAACCACCACCCTAAGCAGCACATCTCGTCAAACCACAAGCTTAGCGAGCAGCACGCGTTGGTCGACCAAAGGCTCGACGGGGGCCTCCTCACCGGGGCTTGGACTAACGAGAGCACCCTTCGGTGGAGTCCCACCCACTCACGCCTCACGGAACACGACGAGGAGAGGCTGAGCGACTACACTGTAGACATGAGGCTCCAGCCGCCGGACTCTCAGATGTCCCAAGGGCTGCTGCACGCGGGCCAGGAGTCTCCGTCTCCGTCCCCCAAGGGGGGCCCCTCCCACCACCACAGGCTGCGGTCCCGGGGCCTCAGGCCGGTGCGGGAGGGATCCATGGACTCTGTACAGATGCTGGACAACCTGAATGTGGGCGGGGCGGGGGCGGGGGCAGAGCTGGAGGAGTGGCCACTGCACAGAGACCTCACCCTCTCCCCGCCCCTCAAGTCTCAGCCAATCACACTGGAGCAGGAAGGAGAGCATCTCACCCTCAAATCAAACTCAGTGAGTAATTTTTACGTTTTTGCATTTCTGTTTTCTGTCTTAAAACCCATTTAGGATGGGAACCCGGCTTTTGGTGTTATGTTATACTTAGCAGATAACCTTGTAGATCTGCTATTTTTCAAGAAAATCGTGAAAATGTGGCGGAAATCTTTGAATACGGTCTATATTCTTTCAGAGTGAACGTTTTAAACTCAAATCTTTGCTTCTGGGGGGGTCCCTGGAACACCATATTTTGAGATGGGGGGTCGGTGGCCAAATTCAGATAATTCTGGGGGTCCTTGACATGAAAAAGGTTGAGCACCACTGATATAGAAACATAGGTTTTTCAGAAAACTGTTAGGATTTGGAAGACATTTTTTTTAATCGGCCTCAGTCCTAAATGGGTTATAATAATACTACTACTACTGATAATAATAATGATGAATATAATCAGTAGTAATACATTCACTGTGTCCATTGAGAACTGAACTAACGCTTTCATTTTTGTCTTCTTCTCTTTTCTTTATAGGGCTCCAGCTCTATTCTGGTGGTAATGGTCATTTTACTCAATATTGGAGTAGCCATTCTGTTCATTCACTTCTTTATTTAAGCTTCTACAAGTATGATCTAAGACTTATTGTTACCTACAGTATACTATTATTATTTATTGAGAAGGACATTCTGCCTATTCGACTGGAGCCCACACTGTCAGCCACAAGTGACGGACACTGCGAAGTCTTTCTATTGTTGCTATACTGGTCTTTTCACCCTTTGTTTGAAGCCCATTTGAGTTTCTTTAAAACATAACCGTTTCTTTTGAAAACGCCTATTTTGAGCTTGCAAACCATAGCGAAAAAGGTATTTGATAACTATGTTAAGAAAGCAAAGAGTGCAGCTTTAAGGTAGTGCGGGCATCGTATAGGACTGTGCATGGGTTCAACATCTGCTGTTAAAATGGACTGGAGATGACAGTTTTTGCCCTTTCTTTCTGCTCGAGTCTAGAGTACAACACCACTATGTCCAACTTGTTATACCACTGAACATGCTAGCCTATAGCATGGCAGACACACTTCATCCTATCCTATAAAAAACCCTTTTTTGCCTTTTAATCCTTTCCACCTTCCACCCAGTCCACCAACCCTATTAGCACTATGCGCTAAAGAACTATGCTGCAAGAGTAGATCCATTTTAAAGGGCTCCGTCATTGTTCTTTTCTTTTTCATCACGAAGCACACGCAAACTCACACCCATTGCATGAGGCTGTGTAGTTTATAACGTGCACCATTTTTTATCCCCCCCCCCCTATCCCTTTAACATGTGTTGTCTTCATTTGTACACGCTCCACTCAAATGATTGAGTTATAGGGTCAGTGCACCTGTTGGCAGATATTTGGGATTAGTGCCATTTCACCTCCAATCAAATGAGAGAATCTGACATGATCAGATTGGCATTTGACTCATGAATTCTATGTTAGTCACAAGTACTCCAATGGCTTGGATTCAAGAATTTAATCTTAAGTAATTTCATGAATTTATTGTAAATGAAGAGGAATTTATGTCAACCCTACCACTTACGCATCAGCACACACACCTACACACACACATCAAGTCTCAATGTCGCACACATGCACATAGGCGCACACACAAACACATGCAAAACATTTTGACTATTGAGAAATTGAGGAGGATTCAGGCTTGCCCCTTTGTACAGCTTTGAGACTGTTACGTTATAACCACTAATTCTACTATATATGTGTATGTGTCATTATTATTCCAGTTTGTTACTTTTTGCAGTTTGCAAGACAGAGAGAATGCTGAGTGCCTCGTATTTATTGATTTCTTGTCTCAACTTAATTTAACCCTAAACCCCAGCCCTTGATAAAACACTCGTCATGGGCAGGCAGGCTATGGGGGAGATAAGGTATACCTTCAACATTAAGAAAGGTGACCCCCCCTCTGCCAAACCCTCTGAAATGGCATGCACTGTTTTGTCTCTCTCTCTCTCTCTCTCTCTCTCTCTCTCTCTCTCTCTCTCTCTCTCTCCTACTCCCCCTTTTGGACGAGTCAAAAAGGGAAAAATGAGGTTTCTACAGTGTCACTTCCAGACACTTTTGGGCCGGATGAGATTTTTTTCAGCATGTTTGTTTAGCCTGCTCAATCTGGTGTCAGTTTGTGAGTTCCTGCCTCTAGTCTCTTTATCCAAGCAACACAAGGCTAACATGAGACAATGGAGAGCAGTGTAAAATAAAAACGCTAGCTTTTAACTCTCAGTGGATATACCGAAATGTCCCGAGTTTATGAATGATATAAAAAGAAAACTCTGCTACTGTATGTTTTATACTTCGCACCCAGTGACATCATCATGTTGTGACATCATTGCATGCCCAAGCATGCTACTTTCTTACACTTTGGTTTATGAGGTTGTTTCGAAGTTAATGTGGAGAAAAATAATGAAATGTTTGAAATTATGAGCTTGGTGTGGTTATTATTATTATTATTACTACTACTGTCTCACGTGTTCGGCCAAATATTTCAGTTTGACAAAAATGAACCCTTTAATTTTTAACTATTTGTAAAACAGTGGGTAAGTATAATAAATAATATACAGTATGTGGACATCTACTTTCTCATATATATATATATATATATATATATATATATATATATATATATATATATATATATTAGTATATATATTATTATTATATTATATTAGTTTTATCATCAGTGATAAAACCCTTTGGTTGCACATATGTCACATTGTCCAAACATGTAGAAAGGAATACACCACATTTTATTTATCTTTTTTGCCTCCCCACAAGTTAGTAGCCTCGGTCCCAGCCTTACTCTTCTGCGAAGAGCTTGGTCACAAGTTCACAACTAGTCTTGCTTTACCAGACTGTTGCCAGTCAATTTTTTTTTGCAAATGTATCCTAATATAAATCAACTACGCATATATAGCGTGCTGCTTAGCAGAAAAGGAAATAATAAAATAAAATGTAGTGTAGTTCCAGACTATATAGCATTCAGGAGGTGTAGTTCCAGACTCTATATAGCATTCAGGAGGTGTAGTTCCAGACTCTATATAGCATTCAGGAGGTGTAGTTCCAGACTTTATATAGCATTCAGGAGGTGTAGTTCCAGACTCTATATAGCATTCAGGAGGTCTAGTTCCAGACTTTATATAGCATTCAGGAGGTGTAGTTCCAGACTCTATATAGCATTCAGAAGGTGTAGTTCCAGACTCTGTATAGCATTCAGGAGGTGTGGTTCCAGACTCTATATAGCATTCAGGAGGTGTAGTTCCAGACTCTATATAGCATTCAGGAGGTGTAGTTCCAGACTCTGTATAGCATTCAGGAGGTGTAGTTCCAGACTCTATATAGCATTCAGGAGGTGTAGTTCCAGACTCTATATAGCATTCAGGAGGTGTAGTTTCAGACTCTATATAGCATTTGGAGATTGTGGAATAGTTGTCTGGCTACATGAGACTAGGTGAGGTCACGACCTAAGGGAGAGAGTGCCTAGCCAGAAACGGGGCTTCCAGCGTTTTAACTTCCCATGGAAGTTGGCACGCTTCCGCTTCCACCAAATTCCAGCACTTCTGTTTAGGCACTCAACAGTGTAGGTCTTGCCCAGTGTGCACAAGTAGTGTCACTGCTAACCTCCAATTTGGGGGGGGGGTCTCCTAAACCACCAGTCTCCTAAATGTGATGTCTCACCAGTCACCACTCTTCACCTGACAGTGAGGAGTTTCATGACATGACATGACAACTGTAAACTTGTGTAAAGCATGCGGATGCCAGCCGGACGTGTATATCTATGCTGTCCTTCTCCCTCGTAATCCTCCATCCAACAGGTAAGGAGTATAGGTCCTACTTATAGGTAGGACCACCCCCTTCCCCTGGCCGAGCCGGATGCCCAGCAGAGGATTCAAACCTCCAGTCTTGGGCAGGAACTTTACCCCTGTGTAGTGAGTGATGCGCAGGAGCGTGGATTGAACCCCAGTCTCTACAGACTGACACACAGCCTGTCGTGGCCAATAGGGCTGAGCCCGATTGGCTGTGGGACTGTGACAGGGGGAGGGGGGACCATTATCCCAAATGCTAGAATTAAGGTCTATACATATTGCTCGATCTTCCTGCATGGGCAATATATTTTACTCAAAGATACTGTAGATACAGATGCACAAATGCACAGATGACAACAAAGATTTGACCGAAATCCGACTTGGCAACAGTCTGAACCTGAAGTCATGTCATCAGTGATGCACATGCCAAATTTGACGATGCTCGGCAGAGCACACACACACACACACACACACACACACACACACACACACACACACACACACACACACACACACACACACACACACACACACAATTATTCAATTCAATTCAATGAGCTTTATTGGCATGAGAAAACATAACGTTTACATTGCCAAAGCAAAACACACACACACACACACACACACACACACACACACACACACACACACACACACACACACACACACACACACAATTATTCAATTCAATTCAATGAGCTTTATTGGCATGAGAAAACATAACGTTTACATTGCCAAAGAAAAACACACACACACACACAATTATTCAATTCAATTCAATGAGCTTTATTGGCATGAGAAAACATAACGTTTACATTGCCAAAGCAAAACACACACACGCACAGACCGCGCGCGCACACACACGCACACACAGTGCATATAGTGCACACTCCCGTCCCCCCCAAAATAAATCTGTTTTGTCCGTCCACCGCTGCCGCATTTATGAATGTGTTTGACAACCGATGCTGAATCGATTGAATACGACTATAATGAAGCTCTCGCGGTTCGAGCACTGATGTTTGTTTAAGTATAAATCTGTTATTTTTGGGCAGCGACACGACAACGGTAGGCCTGGCCTGTACAGGCAGTACCCCACCTTGCCCCCCAGAGGGCGCATAACCCCCATCCCCCCATTGTTTCAGTCAGAAATAACGTAATAAAATCACACCTTCCTTCTGTTAGTGTTTGATCCTGGCTGGTTTCTATTCGCCGCCACGGATAAGAACAAGCCCCCGCCGTGTGTGTTCTCTAGTAGAACCCCTAAACCTATGTCTGCAGAACAATAATACTGCTGATAATAATAATAATAATAATAATAAATAAGCACCATTTATTATTTGGGACTACTAGTCGCAGTAAAGCAGCAGCAGCAGTGATCGAAGTGCGTGGCGGTGGTTTCCGGTGTGCGGAGTGGTGGAGCCGCCTGGGTTCTGTTCCGTCTCCTCTCTCCTCTCAGTCCTCTCTCTCAGGCTGCAGAACCCCAGAACAGAACCAACGGTAACCGCTAGCTGTGTCTAAACAGAACCACAGAGGAGGAGGACTCAGGAGAACAAACCAAACCCCATCCATCACATGCTACTTGTGTAAGTTGAACGATCATAACGGCTCCTGGTTTTTTTTGTGTGTATGTTTGCTGCAAATGGGACCCCTTTTGCTTTGCTGCGGGGTTGGAGGGGGACGGGGAGGCCTATTCTAGGTTGGTTCGGGCCTCGGTTCGGTCGGGCCCAGACAAACATATTCAGTCCCTTAATTGTGGGCCCAACGGTGGCTTCAAACCCCTCTCCCAAATTAAAGGCTAAGGACGATTAGCCTGCTCCCGGCCGGCTAATGTAGCTCGATCTGCTAGTAAAGCGTTTGATTCAGGATGGGTTTATTATTAACAACAGCGCTGGACGCTGGTGGTAACCCGAACGCAACAATGTAGCATTGTCCGCAGCCAGGACCATGGTTGGTTCAAAGGGATCGAGCCGCTTTAGCAACAATGTAACCGTGCAGAACCAGACAGTACCGTACCGAGCGGCTCCATCCACGGTACCAGCTAGCAAAGCTAGCCTGCGGAACAGACTACCATCTGGGGTGGAATTCATTTCAACACCCCGTTACCGTACCGTACAGTACAGCACACTGGGTTCCGATCAGCGGGCGAGAACACTGTTGGTTTTAACACGAAATGCGTCTAGGCCTACATTATTACACTGTAGTAAATACGCAATAAATATAGATGCATCAATGTAACGTTAACAGGTCGACTGGGTTGTGTTTCAGTAAATAGTCAGAGCCCAAATCCTGTTTAGGTCTTACTTAGCCATTTTTGCAGATTTGACAAAGGCTGTTATCAGAATGTCTAAATAGATTATATCCCCCATGGAATAATGTACTGTAGCCTATACTGATGAGAGAGAATGTGCTTAATTGTTCCTTGTGCGGTCTAGGCCTGCTAACCTTGCTAGTGTTTTGTTTTACTTAAAATAGACAAGGATGAAGGATGTTGCAGTTATTGCAGAAATAAATGTAAAATGTTTTTTCCTGATTGCAATGGATCTCAACAAACCACATTACTCCCCTTTTTAATGTTATCCAAAGTTGAATTAATATTCATTATTCTGACAGTCAATTATAGGTGCCTGTGTGTGGTGTGCATGCATGTGAGAGTGTGTGTGTGTGTGTGTGTGTGTGCACACGCAGCATTAACAGCTTTACATGTACACTGAATCTTCTTTTACTGACCACAATTCCTTTTAATATTCACACGTTCAATTGTTCATTTTGATTTCTTTCCCTCCAGGCTGTGCCACTGATTTCAAAATACATTGTAATCACAAGGAAACAGGAACAGAAAGGCTCCCTCCCCAAATAGCTGATCTCCATCCCTCCCCCCCAAGCTACTCCCACATTCTTAGACTCTGACAGACAAGTCAAGTTTTCTACTAGTGTTGGGGGGGAAAAAACTCCAAAAGATCCTTCAATATGCGTAGCGGAAGGATGACGGAGGCGTGGCAGCAGCAGCACGCCGTAGCTCCTCCCTCCGTGGTGCACACCATCCCCCAAGCTACAGACAACCCTCTGGCCTGTGCCGTGTACGGAGTAGTCCTGCAGCAAGACACGGCGCTGCAGCAGCCCCAGCACAACAGCCAGCACGGGCAGCACGCCGTGCAGGCCCAGCAGTCCTCCTTGGGGCAGGTAGGGGGTGAGAGAGGACACAAGTGCGGGGCCTGTGGCCACGACATTTCCCACCTGGCCAACCCCCACGAGCACCAGTGCATGGTGAACCAGGACCGCTCCTTCCAGTGCACGCAGTGCATGAAGATCTTCAGCCAGGCCACCGACCTGCTGGAGCACCAGTGCGTGCAGGTGGAGCAGAAGCCCTTTGTGTGTGGCGTGTGCAAGATGGGCTTCTCTCTGCTCACCTCGCTGGCGCAGCATCACAACGCGCACGGCAACGGGAACAACCCCATGAAGTGCTCCATCTGCGAGAAGACGTACCGGCCGGGTTCTTCCGGAAACGTCACCCCGACCTCCTCGACGGCCAACCCTCAACAGCCATCCACCGGCGAAACGTCCGGCGGTGAAGCGATGAGTGCGTCCTCTCCTTCGGTGTTTGAGGCCGCTTCGCCGGACAGGCCCTACAAGTGTTCCGTGTGCCATAAGTCCTTCCGACATTTGTCCGAGCTGACGCGCCATGAGCGGGTGCACACAGGCGAAAAGCCATATAAATGTGACACGTGTGATAAAAGCTTCAGCCAGTCCTCTCACCTGGCCCACCACCAGCGCACTCACAGCTCAGAACGTCCATACAAGTGTGCCGTCTGCGAAAAGAGTTTCAAGCACCGGTCTCACCTTGTGCGCCACATGTATGCACATTCGGGCGAGCACCTTTTCAAGTGCAATTTGTGTGAGATGCACTTTAAGGAGTCGTCCGACCTCCTGCACCACCAGTGCCAGCCCATCGGGGAAAGGCCCTTCCGCTGTGGCTCCTGCGGAAAAAGTTTCAAGCGCCCGTCTGATTTGCGGCAGCATGAACGCACCCACTCAGAGGAGCGACCTTTCCAGTGCGAGGAGTGCCAGATGAGTTTCAAACAACAGTATGCCCTTGTGCGCCACCGTCGCACACACAAGAACCCAGCTGACCGCCCTTTCAAGTGTAACCTGTGTGATAAGGGATTTCTACAGCCTTCTCACCTGCTTTACCACCAGCAGGTCCACGGCATGGAGAGTTTGTTTAAGTGTGCGTCGTGCCAGAAGTCGTTCAGTCAATCTGGAGAGCTGCTGAGGCACAAGTGCGGAGGCGAAGTGGAGAAACCCTACAAGTGTGACGTTTGCGGTAAGGGGTACAAGAAGAACTCGACGCTGCAACGCCACCAGAACTCCCACTGCACCGAAAAGCCCCTGAAATGCTCCCTGTGCGACAGGCGTTTTGTGTCGTCCTCCGAGTTTGTCCAGCATCGCTGCGACCCGACACGCGAGAAACCCCTGAAATGCCCGGACTGTGAAAAGCGTTTCAAGTACTCCTCCGAGTTGCAGCGCCATCGCCGCGTTCACACAGGAGAGAAGCCTTTTAAGTGTGCCAGTTGCGATAAGAGCTTCAAGCAGCGCGAGCACCTGGCCAAGCACCAGAGTGTGCATTCACGCGAAACCCAATTCAAATGTGTCTGGTGTGGCGAGCGTTTTGTCGACCTGACAGCTCTGCAGGAGCACACAGTACAGCACACCGCTGAAGGAGATGGTTTCCCTGCAGCCCCCTGCATCCCATGAGTAGCATTGTGCTTGAAGCCCTAGGAGGTAGTGTTGGCACAGTGAGTGTGCCATTTTTTGCTAGCCATTTGTAGCCAATAACGCGCACCCATGATTTGCATTTAATATTTATTTGTCACCTCTTAACATTTAAGACTAAGCCCATATTCAAAGATCATCTACAGTACACAGGGCAGATCACTAACATCTTGGCCATGTCCCTTCATTTGGCGCTCATGGAAAACATTAAAAGAAGAATGTTATAAAAAGGCAAGTCAAAGTGAGGGAATAACTCGATTTGGTGTGGACTTGGGTGTGAGATCTTCTGTGATTGCATGTGGTTTTGTGATTTGTAATTTAGTTATTGAGAACGAAAGATGTTTTAAGACAGTTGTCCTCAATGTTTGCTTATGTACAAACTTATGAACTCCATGTGCCTTTACTGATCAGTCACTTTGTATTCATAAGATGAACATTTCATTTCAAGTTTTCCGACACAGATGAATCCCCCCCACCCCTCCTAGATACAGTAGCTGGCTTGTGCAATGCTGTCCTCCACAAAAACCTAGGTGATATCATCTATTTGTGCATGAATATTTATTATACTTTAAGTCACTGTATTATAATAGGTTTGGTTTATTTAGGAACACAACCTGAGAAGAAGGAAGGAAAAAAAAGTGTAATTGTAAAAATGTATACCCTGTGTGTTATGAAGTTCTGTGTTGTTGCATCTTTGTACTAAAATAAATGGCATCTAGCTAACTAACTCCTTCCCATCATGTCATGAAGGCAGCCGTCATGTGCAATAAGACATGCACAATATATATGTTTAGGACTACTGAACCATGGCCTAATCTATTTCTTTTAAGATACAATAATGTGTATACAGGTACACTAATGTAAATACTGAAAACAGTATTTTGCTTCTATTCCATTATAAGTTGCAATGTGTTTAGCAAGCACATTTCCGACTCCAAATGGATTATCACAATAGTATTTTAACAAACAATGTTTTGCTCACTTGCCACATACCTATGACCATTAGTTCTGTTGTAAGAAATAACTTCAGTAATTCTATTTATAGTTTTAACTTTAATTATCTCCCTAGTATGGTACAAGATTCCAGTCCAGAGGTTTGTAATTTTAATCTGAATTGCTTCATACGGTAGTTGTGACTTCTGTGTTGGTCTATGATGGGGATGAAGTGTAAAATATGACATTTTAGTTTACCGTGTGCATTTCTATATTCTATACTACAGTATATTTAAAACGGTTTGGAGATTTAAAAGAGATTGAGTTGTGGAATGGGACAGTATTCAATGCAGCTAAACCACACGTGCATATTTCTGCATAAGTCATTGTCCCTATTAGTACATTGATGGGCTGAAGATCAAAGTGTGTGTCAATAGATTTGAGTATGAAAGCTTTGAATATATACATAATGGATGGATATATATAGTACATCATGTTCATACTGTATTCAAATAGAAAATAAAATAAACCACACTATCAACAACATGAACGTGTTCAATTGTTTTCCTATGGGGCACTCAGGATCAATTATTAGAAAAATGCATTACATAATAGAATAATTTGACAAGTTTTATGGGTATAACCCTATTTATACCTGATGATGCACCAATAATTTGTTAATTCTCACAGACGCAGAAATGTCACCAACATTTAGGCCAACTGTTTTCAAACTTTCATATCATTAATTCAAATGGCCTTTTTCCAAACGATTCTACCCTATAGGGACTGATATGAAACATATATTTTGGTTTTATTCATAGTAGTGGTATTGAACAGGCACTCATATAGGAGGCAAACCTATTTATACATGCCATGATGATTGATCTTCTCCCATAGTTTAAAAGGCTGGTGGTCACAATGTATTTGGCCAGTAGTTGTCCTATACGACCTATAGTATACGTAGGCCTACCATTTATTCAATTTGATAGTTTAAACATTTTGCAGATGCGTATCTCATTTTAAGGTTTTAAATGGGTTGTGTCCGTTTGTAGAAGCATATTAGTAAATGGTAAATGGTGCATTTATATAGCGCCTTTATCCAAGGCGCTTTACAGAGATGGCATACATCATACACCGATGGCAGCGGAAACCATGCAAGGCACCAACTAGCACATCGGGAGCAATTGGGGGTTCAGTGTCTTGCTCAAGGACACTTCGACAGTAACTCTGGGGGAGCCCGGGTTCGAACACACACCAGACACTCTACCCTGAGCCACCGCCGCCCCTAGCAGCATAGCCTACTTGCCAGCCTATAGAACCCAATGTGAACTCGAGCATTTTGAGTACCCTAACATTTTATGTTAGAAATGTTGAGTATGCATGGGTTCCCAGCATGCTAACTTGCATATGTTGAGCAATTTTCATAATTAGCATTATATGTGACCATACCATTAACAACCTATATCCTATATAAAAATATCAAATTTTCATCATGCTTTAAGTAGCATGTGACATGTCAAACTAGGGGGTTTTCATGATTCTGAACCCATTCCAAGCATTAGTTTTTTGTTGGTCTAAAACTGCCATAGCTGTCATCACAAATGTGATGAGGTCAGCACATTTGGGCTGTGGCTTACTCAACATTTCGAACTTTAGGGTACTCAAAATGCCAGGGTTCACATTCTGGCAAGTGGACTAGCAGGGCACCATAGAAGCTAGAGGGGATGCGTGCCCTTGTAGGCTACAAATACAGACATACTGTACAGGCGTTGACACTACTAAGGGTTGCCCACCTGCCCCTGGCAGGTAAATATAACTTCCGGGCAGGTAGAGTTTGCTTTCAGGTTGCCCGACGGGGCAAGTGCTTGTTTGAGAGGGGACGCAAGTACTGTCTAGGAACACAACACAAGTCTTCTGGTCTGTGGAATGTAAAATTAAATTGTTTGCTACACGGTTGCTACACTTAAACAAAATAACAAGTGTGAACCCATAGTCCTATTCTATGTAGGTATTTGGGCGGATTTGGCATACAAATTGAGGTATGACATTTATTATCACACAGCCTGTAACAAAGGCTTTCACCTAGAGCTCCAAATATGGAGACAACGGAGATATCTAGTGCTGACATCAGCTCATATACAAACTCCATATATGGATATGGACGATTAGCATCATCATCGTGACGGGTATTTGGTCGACTGGCATCATCATCGTGGCAAGAATTCAGCTGACCTATATAAGAATGGTTGCTGTCCTTGAGTGTAGAGGTAAGAATAATTTGCTACATCGCCCTCCGTATGAGACAGGATATCTGGCCTTACAACCCAGATGCCGTTGTGTCAGAGATTTCAGCATCCCGGTTAAGTTAAGGACACCACTGTGGTGAGTCCTCCTAACCCAGACAACCAGCTCTAGTTTGAGTACCTATCCTTTAAAAGAAATACCAGTAAGTGTTAAATTGAACAGTAATTGTCATTTTATATTGACAATTACTTGTTGGGCAAGTGGGCATGACCTTTGGGCAAGTAGAACATGACCTGTACTTGCCCACCCGGCAAGTGCCTCTGAGACCTTTAGTGTCAACCCATCTTCTCTGTTAGAGAGCCATAGAGGTTGTTTTAGAGAGCCTCCTACTAGAACAGTCTTCCTGCTGACAGTAAACTGAAAAATGTCTTCAAGCAAACCAAACTTGCAGTCATACCACCTGCCTCCAGTATATTGCACTAAGTGAAGCTAGCTACTTATGTTTTTTTTCTTTTCTTTCTTTCCTAAATAATTAAATAGACTATGTCTTTTAATAATTTAAATACATTGAAATTAAATATGTTGGCATGGGGGACCCCCTGGAGTAACCCCCCCAGGGACTGCAGGCATTACACTATACCAATATAGGTTAACTGTTTCTTTCAGAATGTATAGGGTACTTGTGTTTCTTGCTAAGTAAATAAATAGCCCAGGTTTTTTTGCGTAGTTTATCCATCCAAATTAATTAAAATACACGTACAGTAGCCTACAATTCGAAACTGGCCCCCGTAAAATCTGAATCCCCCCCACCCCTTTTTCCCCTCACTGTATATGTTTCTTTTCCCTTTTTACCTCCTTTATGATGAATTCCTGTTCTGTTCTTTGACTATATAGAAGTGTCTATTTGTACGTCTCTAAATGTTTTGATGAATTGAACAAGGTGGACCCTCTTGTAAACAAGTGTAATGCTGAATTGGGTCGTCCACTCACAGTTAACAGTCTTTGTATTGAGTTTGTGCTTGAAATGTACTGTAATTCTGCAAACTGTTAATACATATTTCAATCAATCAATCAAACATGTAATGTAATTCGGCAAGGGGACCGCCTGGCACCCCGCCAAGGGTCCCCTGAGCGGTCCCCCGGACCACAGTTTAAACCCCGACAGGACGTCTCTCTCTCTCTGTGTGAACTGTGAAGAACCTTCGATTACTTCCGGGTGATGTTTACCGCTAGTACTACAGAGACGGTTCTTCTACTGGATTGGAAACCAACCAACCAACCTTTAAGAAACATTATTATTATTTCATTATCGTGGATGAAAACTAAAGCAAGCGGAGCATAAGACAGCGTTCGTAATAATTAAGGCCGTTTAGATGGCTCACCAGTAGCTGCGTGCAGGTCGCTGGAGCTTCCTCTTCAAACAACATTTCCACGGCGAGGTAACGTCCGTCGCATCGCGCGAGCCTTTTTTATGTCACCGCTCGCGCTGCCCCACCACCACTTTAACGTCATTTATGTCGACCGAATTCACCGAAAAACCCACAAACGGTGCCGTACCCCGACCCTAATTCGTTTCACCCGTGATGTTGGTGATACTTAATGAATGTTTTAGATATATATTTATTTATTTTATTGACGTTTTTTTTTTGTTGCACAATTTGCCTTGTGCTAGTGCTGCTACGCCAGGGGTTAGCTAACTTATTATGTAGGTTGTAGCGTAACTTCACGTGTGTGTGGTGTGTGTGTGTGTGTGTGTGTGTGTGTGTGTGAGACCGCCGTTAGCGCGAGTTTGGCTCGGTTCAATTACAACTACGGACCTACTACGGTGTTGGCTAACTGCTAACCGGTTTAACGAAGTAGTACCACCTAGTATGGGCATGTCAGAAGATTCGTCGACATTAGCAGATCTACACAAGCTCGCACTGTGTCTGTAATAGCTCTGGTCCAAATGCATTAGAGCTATGGACCAGAGCTGGTGGGGTAAGAGCTTGTACATAGGCTATTTTCATATATACTAGTGATTTGGTGTAGAGGGGAAGGGGACCCAAGTACATATCCCTCCCTGGTGGACCCCAGTCAACAAAGTATATGGGCTCTAAGTCTTAAACCCTATATACTTTTTTTTAGACAGGCGTAAACTTTAATAGATTGAAATTGATTGATTGAAAGATGTATTAACAGTATGCAGAATAGGTACATTTCAAGCACAACTCAATACAAAAACTGTTAACTGTGGACGATACCATAAAGCATTACACTTGTTTACAATAGGGTCCACCATTTTCAATTCATCAGAACATTTAGAGACCATCAAAGATCAAGAACCAAGGTGTCTGGCCTTACAACCCAGATGCCTTGCCTAGCTTCACTAAGACCACCGTTCCAATTACACCTGTTAAACATCCCGGTTTAAGTTCTAATCGGACACCACTGAGGCGGGCCCTAACCTAAACCTTTGTCCTTATTGATCCTATTTAACAGTGTGATTAAGTATTTTTAAGCTCAATGAACAAGGGTAACACAAAGTGCTTATACGCTGTTATTATTACACATTTTGATGAAATGTCTCTGTTCTGTCTCCCGCTGTAGCTGGCGGCCCACCACCTCATCCTGCCGAACAGGCTCCTCAGAGGACTCAGACGGTCTTTAATCGTAGCGCTGACGATCCGCACGGCGAGTGACTTCTGTCACTTAAGGACAAAAGCAGTACTACAGACCAATGCCAACCTACTCGCAGAGGTCTTAAAACCATCCGCCCCCGACAGTGTGTGTCCCGCCTTCCCACCCCGTGCCAAGAGCCAACCTCCTCGACAACGAGTGCCTAGGCTCGCCATGCCCGGCTCAACGGCCAGCAGTAAAGCTCGGGTGTACACCGATGTCAACACGCAGAAGAGCCGGGAATACTGGGACTACGATGCACATGTGCCAAGCTGGAGGTAAAGTAACACCAGGCAGTGTTCGAAGCGTATTCTCAAATTTAGATGAGTTGTTGTGTATAACGTCATGCATGATTTATACTTGGTTGTGTTCGCCGTGTGTGAGATATTTTTGGGCACGATATCTCTGTTTTTCCAAGGCTGGCGTCAGTGGCACGATATCTCTGTTTTTCCAAGGCTGGCGTCAGTGGCGTGATGTACCATAGAAGTACCAGAGAGTGAAAACAATTCAGCCATAGTCACTTGCCCAAAGGTGATGATGGCTATGGCCATTTGTAGCTGAATGAGTGTTTTTCGTGCAAAACTAATGCTTGCAATTGTTTCGGAATCATGAATAACCCGCTACTTAAAGCATAATTCAAATTAGAAATGTTTGCCTTATAGGTTTTTAATGGTACCCCAACTTTCAACCACTGAATTTACCATGATCCACAATTTTTCAATTTTTAATGTAAAACACCTTGAACGATTACTATTGCAATTTATTTTGGGTCAAACCTTAGATTGACTGGCCTATTAGGGTTTCTTTGAGTTAGCACTGTCTGGGAACCAGCTGCCAATTCATTTTCAATTTTCAATTCAAAGGAGCTTTATTGGCATGAAAACATTGCCAAAGCAAGTGTCACAATACAATCAAAAACAGTTGAAACTGTGTAAAGTATATACAGTTGGAGTGGCATTTTGTAGACAGCTATGTCACATTGCATCGTTATATATGTTACACAGGGTATAAAGCATTTTTGAAACAAATGGCAGCATTTGTTTTCCGTCACTTTGGGACAAATAGCAGCATTTTTCCCCCCCAAGACTATTTAAATGGGGTGGTAGACGGTGCTGGTTGCAGTTCTCAAAGAGGAAACGAGGTGGACGTCTGGTCCGTCATTGGTGATCGGTAGTACACAATCTTCTTGGCAACTCGTGCACTCATGTCATCACAACATTCTGATGAAAATGCACAGCTGAATAACATCAATGTCTTTTGACTTGTCCAACTGGGAGGGAGAAATGCACACATGAGATTTGATATGCTTTACACAGCTGCTCTCCCAAATAGTCCTCTGAAGTGCTCTCACATCCCTGTATGTGTCACTGTTCTCCTGGACATCTGAAGGCTTTTGTTGTTGGTCACATCCATGATCAGTTTGTTCTTAAAATGACCATACAAATCCTTGCCAGCTAGTGCTGCACCAGTCTTGGTGCAGCACTTGTCTTTAGTCTGTAGTTGCTGAACATTACTACATTCAACATGTGGCACCTGGAGCCAACTAAGGTGGTTTTTAAACAAATGGCATCAACGTGCTTGACTTAAACCTCTCTTAAAGTCTCTCGTAGCAAAAACACAAGAGTAACTAAAATGAATTGGACAGCCAACTAGTGCTGCACCGTTCGTCACAAAATGAGATCTCATAGGTGTCTGAATCTAGGTCTCAATCTTTTTGATTAATTGTGCAGCACTATAAAGCAATGCGTCCTGAATATCTCGCCATCCCAAAATTATTTTGTGTGTTCGAGAACCTGGCACAAATATGCTTACCAACCGGTTTTGTCAACCATGTTGTTGGTTGACATTTGTGTTCCTTCACCTTCACAAAAATTTGTTTGTCAGAAAGTGTCTTTCCAAATATACTTTCTTCGGCAGCAACAGCAATGCACAGATGTTAACAGATGAGACGCATACTGTACATCTTTACAATCATATAATTAAAAAAAAACTTAACTTCCCATTCTGCATGGAAATTTAGATTATCCAAACTCATTATCAAATGCTGTTGTCTGTCTTGCTAACTCTAGTTATTAGTAGCAGAGTAGAGAGGTTAAACACCTGGATATTGAGATGCTGCCAGGGCCATTCCCATGTGATTCACATTCAAATTGCTCCGCTAGTATTGACCAAAAAAAACCTTGTGTTGTCATCGACCAGTCTTTAAGACATGGTTGCCCTTCCGTGGTTTGGTTTAGACTGGAGGGAGACTACAGGCTGCATCTACAGGTTAAATGCAAATTGAACACTGGATGTTGCTTTTCTAATGGCCAAAAACAGCCTGAAGACTACAATGATAGCCCATCTTACCCTTAATCAGTTAGTTATAAAGTACGAGAATCCATAGAACGAGACTCGCTATGAAGGCAACAGGAACACTCACAATGACAATCACGCTCCGAGAAAAGACGCCAGCGCGGAAGTAGGGGGCGTGGCTAGGAATCTCATTTATAGGTTTGTTTTATAATAAAACTACAAGGCTCTCAGTCTAGCCCATTCTGGGCGGGAACCCCTTTTGGTGTTTTAAGCATTATGTTATACTTTAGCTATTGAAAAATAGCATATCTACAAGCTCATAGCGCGGCACTGAGTGCCGCGCTATGAACTTGTAAGTCTGCGATTTTTGAAAAATCTCAACACTTTGAGATTTGTTTCAAATGTAAAGTGCATTATAAATAAAATGTATTATTATTGCTATTAAGATAAATACTATGTTATTCACTCTTACTTCCAGCAATCAAGACAACTATCAGTTGGTGCGTAAGTTGGGTCGAGGGAAATACAGTGAGGTCTTTGAAGCCATAAATGTGAGCAACAACGAGAAAGTGGTTGTAAAAATCCTCAAGGTGAGCCTCTAGATTTCTTTCCGTTATTATTATCAAACCATCTGTGATCTATAGCCTTCCTTAAAGTATGTAGCATTGTCTAATAATAATGAAACCATTTATCCAACCATAATACCCCCTCATTTTAGAGGACCCCCTCTAAAATGAGATGCGACATCTCAAGGGGCTTATCCTTTCAATAAAGGTATAATAAATACTATGGCGGATTCCTGATGTAAACATTTGCTTTTAGCCCGTCAAGAAGAAGAAGATCAAACGGGAAATAAAGATCCTTGAGAACCTGCGTGGGGGAACCAATATCATTCGCCTGGTAGATACAGTCAAGGATCCCGTGGTAAGTTGAAATAGTTTGTCCTCATCCTATTCCGTTTCTGCTGAATTTCATTCTCACTTATGTCCTGTTAAGTGGTAATATCCATCTGCTATTTTCATAAATTAAGCATTTTGTTATCTCTCTTTTTTTGCAGTCCAGAACACCTGCACTTGTCTTTGAGTGCATCAATAACACCGATTTTAAGGTACTTATCTTTGGCAACAATCATTCATATGAAACTACTACAAGGATTCCCATTTATGTGAAGCCACTGTTATGATTAATTAACATGTAACCCTTGGAAAGAAGCCAGATATCACTGGCACGTAACTAATAACACAATCTGGTATAAACAATCTATGCATTAATTATTGTGTTTTATATAACATCTGTTTTATAGGAGCTTTACCAGAAGTTAACAGACTTTGATATCCGTTACTACATGTATGAGCTCCTTAAGGTAAGAACATTACTTAATAAAGCCAACATAGAGGTGTGCATAGTGAACAAAATGCCAAACTTCAATGTCAATTCAGATATTTCTTACATCAACTAAAGCACTTAAATGCTCCTTGCATTACAGCTTTATTTGTTAAAGCATAGTAGAGTATGTTAATATAATTGGCACCTCCACAGTGGTTAGAGATGGTCTTCATCCTTGTGCCGCCATTATTATTATAGTTTGTATATTGTTAAAATGTAGTGTCTTCGCTGGGAAAGGGAGACAATGTACATAAGACATACTACTGATTGTAGCAGAGCTTGGAAAAAGCTTCCAAATGCAATCAGTCCCAAATTTGAATAGCTCATAAGTCATGTCCAAACAGTCAGGTAATCAATAATAAAAAGAGTGAAATGCCACCTCTTGTCATCTTATTTCAGGGCTCGATTATCGGTCTGTTGTCAAAACTGTTTCCTTGTAACAAAAATGTCCAGCTTCAGTCATTTCTGGCCAGATCATATGATGATAAATAACAAATACTGGAGTGGTGAAACATTTTATCATGCTGATCATTTATGTTATGTAGGTTAGATTGACCCCTCTGGCACCTTTGATCACCAAATTACATTTGGAAATCTTCTCTAAAGTTTCATGACCTTGTGTTGAGAATGCAGTGGGATTTATTGGCCAAGCAATCCAGTGTCTAAACTATAGCGTGTGTGTTTGTCTTCTCATAAAGGCTCTGGACTATTGTCACAGTATGGGAATCATGCATCGGGATGTGAAGCCCCATAATGTCATGATTGATCACCAAATGAGAAAGGTACTATCTTTTGTCTATTTCAATCATTTCATGATTGAAATAAGTGAGTACATGTGAAACAAAAAAAATGCTCCCGCACCAAAGTGATTTCAGCTATTCTAATCAATCAGAGTGACGATGCATGATCTGTCATCTTAACCCATTCAGAAAGGGAACCCCTCTTGGTGTTTTAAGCATTATCTTATACTTTGGCTATTGAAAAATAGCAGATCTACAAGCTCGTAGCGCGGCACGAGTGCCGCACTTCGAGCTTGTAGATATTTTTGAAAAATCATATATATATATATATATATATATATATATATATATATATATATCGGAGCAAACATTTATAACTCAAATCTTTGCTTCTGGGACAACATATTTTCAGATGGGGGTCGGCGGCCAATTACAAATATTATTGGGGGTCCTTGACATGAAAATGTTTGAGAAATGACATGTGTATCTGTATCTCTGTCCTAGTTGCGTCTCATAGATTGGGGTCTGGCAGAATTCTACCATCCCGCTCAGGAATACAATGTCAGGGTCGCCTCTCGCTATTTCAAAGGCCCCGAGCTGCTAGTCGACTATCAGGTACATGCCATACCATACATCATTCTGGTACAGAAATATGCTCATTTCAATGTTGATATATATATTTTACCCACAAGAAGACGGTATATATTATAGTGTGCTGGACTGTTACTGTACTAGACTCTTTCTTACATTATTCACTTTGGTGTTTTCCAGATGTATGACTATAGTTTGGATATGTGGAGTCTAGGCTGTATGCTGGCCAGCATGATCTTCCTGAAAGAGCCTTTCTTTCATGGACAGGACAACTATGACCAGGTAACATTATTGTTATTATTATTATTATTATTATTATTATTATTATTTATACATTTAATCAAGGCTGTATTGAAAAATAAATGTCATGTAATCAGGGCTTGACATTAACCTTTTGAGTCACTTGTCCTTCGGAGTTCGGAACAAGTACATTTCCCATTCACTTGTCCGGACACAAAGCGCACTTGTCCGGAGCACGAGCACAAATGCATTATAATTAAATCAACTATCATCATCATTTTTCGACCGCGGTCGAGATCATGGATTTCACAATGCCATGCCAGACTTCCCGGTTCTTCATTGCCATCCCCAGTTCCTGTTTACTGATGCATGTGTCCCTAGCGATGACATCAGGGAACGACAGTTTTCTACCTCTGGTCTGGTTTGAGGCAGGACTCCAGAGAAGAAGGGAAGATATAAATCATATATAAATCAACTAACTTTAAGTTGGTTTTGGTGAATACATGTTTTAATATTAGATTCTCAGTTATAAGACCTATAATGTCTGTGATCTTACATACATATCAAGTATTCCAAATACACAGCCATAGAATAGATCAGTCCTATCCAGAAAAAATGAAACCAAGACTCGGAGTCACTTGTCCAATGGACAAGTACAGTTTTAATGCACTTGTCCGGAAAGATTTATTGGTGTCCCAGACAACAAGACAAGCCTTAATGTCAAGCCCTGTGTAATACATGTTTGTCCTGGAAAATTATATATTATCTTGGTTGGTTGGTTGGTTGGTATGGGTAGTTGTCACATGTACATACAGAATATGTTATTAGATTTCCTTTTCTTTCTTTTTTTCTGTTTCTTTTTTGTCTCCAAGCATTTTGCATTTCTGTTGTCATTCTTGTTTTAGCTGGTTCGCATTGCTAAAGTTCTGGGGACAGACGAGTTGTTTGGCTACTTGCACAAGTATCACATAGAACTGGATACTCGCTTCAAAGATCTGCTTGGCCAGTAAGTACACGATAAGAAACAAAAATATTATAATGCTGTCACATTTTCTTTATTAGAAAACTCGCTTTGCTAATTTAAAATCTTTACATGGAGAATTCAGTTTGAAAGCCCTGAAGTTCAAAGGCAATTTTTGTCAGACTTAACAGTTTTGTGGTATTGACCTCCAGTGTCACTTGTTTCACTTGTGTGTCCTCCAGGCAGACCAGGAAACGCTGGGAGCATTTTGTCCAGACGGAGAACCAGCACCTGGTGAGCCCTGAGGCCCTGGACATGCTGGACAAGCTGCTACGCTACGACCACCAGCAGAGGCTCACAGCCGCCGAGGCCATGCAGCACCCATACTTCTGTTAGTATCACACTATGCCTCATTGCAGCACCCATACTTCTGTTAGTATCACACTATGCCTCATTGCAGCACCCATACTTCTGTTAGTATCACACTATGCCTCATTGCTGCACCCATACTTCTGTTAGTATCACACTATGCCTCATTGCAGCACCCATACTTCTGTTAGTATCACACTATGCCTCATTGCAGCACCCATACTTCTGTTAGTATCACACTATGCCTCATTGCAGCACCCATACTTCTGTTAGTATCACACTGTGCCTCATTGCAGCACCCATACTTCTGTTAGTATCACACTGCCTCATTGCTGCACCCATACTTCTGTTAGTATCACACTATGCCTCATTGCAGCACCCATACTTCTGTTAGTATCACACTATGCCTCATTGCAGCACCCATACTTCTGTTAGTATCACACTATGCCTCATTGCAGCACCCATACTTCTGTTAGTATCACACTGTGCCTCATTGCAGCACCCATACTTCTGTTAGTATCACACTGCCTCATTGCTGCACCCATACTTCTGTTAGTATCACACTATGCCTCATTGCAGCACCCATACTTCTGTTAGTATCACACTATGCCTCATTGCTGCACCCATACTTCTGTTAGTATCACACTATGCCTCATTGCTGCACCCATACTTCTGTTAGTATCACACTGCCTCATTGCAGCACCCATACTTCTGTTAGTATCACACTATGCCTCATTGCAGCACCCATACTTCTGTTAGTATCACACTATGCCTCATTGCAGCACCCATACTTCTGTTAGTATCACACTATGCCTCATTGCAGCACCCATACTTCTGTTAGTATCACACTATGCCTCATTGCTGCACCCATACTTCTGTTAGTATCACACTATGCCTCATTGCAGCACCCATACTTCTGTTAGTATCACTATGCCTCATTGCTGCACCCATACTTCTGTTAGTATCACACTATGCCTCATTAACACTTTAATTGCCCAGGGTTATTTAATCCATTACATTATAGCGCCCATTCGATTTATAAACACGGACCCCTTTTTCTGGACGGACCGGATGTTGTTGTGAATGTGTGTGTAGCAGCTAACAATAGCCACACCACTCTAGAGTCGATTGACAACGGGAGGTAAGAATAAATCTATCGCGACTAGCGACTGGAACACAGGATCTTTTTTCATAATTAGACGGGATGATTTAGATCGCGACTTATGAACGTTTTAAGATTTTTGTTTTCATCAGCTAAACAGGGAAGGGAGTTTTTCGATGACGTCTCACTCTTGCGCAACACAGAGGATTGCCCAACAGGCGCTCCTGGGCTATGGAGCCATGCGATCCGTTCTCATATCAATAAACTTCGTCTTTTGGACAATACTTCGTCCTGGGCGTCGGGCGTTACTAATAGAAAGGACAAAGAACTTCGTCCTGGGCGTTGGGAGTGTTAAAGGTCCTGTCAGATGAGCAGCGATTAACACGCCTAGTAATTCATTTTCAATGTTGACATTGCGTATTTACGTGATCGCGGTTTCCGTGAAATTGTCGCACGCATGCTCGTTTCGTGCACGCGACTCACTAGACCTGGATTCTGTTTAGCTTTTTGAGTGGTGCAACCACTCCTATAGACAGCTGTGTGTCCCTGGCTGGCTTGTGTCTGAGCACAAAAATAGCGTTTGGTTGGTTTTTAACACCAAGTGTCACTGTTGCGCAGCCTAACACACACACACACATATTAACTGAATATATGATGATTTCGGGTGTGACAGTAAAGTACAGTACCCCCACATGGTACCTCTGTCATTTCTCAACCATTTCGGATGCGGGCGGCTCACCGGAACCGGGCCGGCACCCTGGGCACGTTCCTGTGGGTCTGGAACTTCCGGGGACTCCCCCACACGGAGTTGCACCACTCACTTCACACGGGTGCGATTGTTTTGTTTTTTTACGCTTGCGTTATCACGCACCTCTTGAGCAGATGTGGAGCAGAGCTGTCGTTGATCCAGGCAACGACGTCTGCGTTAATCGATGCCCGTCTGAAAGGGGCTTCATAAGTTCATACTGTGGCCAACGACTCTGTCGCTTGATGGCAAGATCATTCTGAACTTGTAGAGATCACTGGTGTCGGACAGAAATCTCTTAGCTCCATATTAATTACATTTTGTGTAAATGAATGTTCTACGTCATACTTCATACTACAGTGTTACACAAAGCCGACAAAGGTATTAAAAAATCATGTCGCTTCCAGCCGTGTTTCGAGCTTGCAGATCTTCTATTTTTGTATTTGAATCCTGAAAAGTAACACATTTTTTGACATTTCCACAGTACAGAGACGATGTGAGGATTGTGGTGTTGTGGCTGAATTGCAGTGGTGACGATTGTGTATTTTCCCTGCAGATCCTGTGTTGAAAGAACAAGCAAACACAAACACGGACAGCACAAAGGCAATAAGCAGCTCCAATGCAACATGATGAGAAGAATAGGAGGTAATGCATTTAACACTTTTCTTGTTCAGCTGTCCTAATTGAATATTTACCCAATATATTCTCTTCATGTTTGAACAATATTATAAGCTGTAGCAGTTTTAACCATAAATATTCAAAAGCAAAAAAAACTAGAAATACACCATAGCCAGCCATAATAAACGGCTATGTGTATATCGAGTACGTCTGGTTGGGACTGTCATGGTTAAGAATGTTAAGTGGGTCAACGCCGCAGCTTGTGGTACTAAAAACTATTTTTATCTGCCTTTATTTAGACCAACCTTCCTTTTTATAAAGTTTTAAATTATGTTCATGTGATGAAGCGGTCTCAACACTCATCATGTTGCACTGATGCACTCATAGTTTCAATTTCATACGACTGCCAAAGTTGCAGTGCAGAGGACCTCTGGAATTGAAACTTGGTGCCCAGGATTAGATAAGAATATTCAGCATCACTCATGACTGCATAATCCTGTGACATGATTTTCTTTTGCTTCTGGATATGAAATCCCTGGAACTACATATTTTCCGATTGGGGTCGGCGACCAATTACATATATTTTTTGGAGTCCTTGACATGAAATTGTTTGAGAACGACTGACATAGAAACATGGGTCTTTTCAGTAAACTGTCAGGATTTAGAAGACATTTGTAGAATGGTCCTCAGGTCTAAATGGGTTAAGGCCAACCTTGCATGCCAGTGTTTGTCTTCGTGAACTCCTTTAGACTAACTGAACTGTCGTCATTGCGTTGAGTGAGCCATTTGTTTTACAAACATGGATGGAATCCAGACATACAAAAGGGCATGTCATGTTTTGACACAGATGTGATTTACAAACATGTTAACAATTTTACCATCGTTTGTCCCACATAGACTATCTGTCTCTCAGCAGAAATCCTGTTTCACTTATGTGCCTTCCTTTTTACAGCACATGTGTACAATGAATGTAGGCCTAGCCCAGAACAGGCAGGAACAGTATCCAAATGAATCGGGCTCTTTATGAATCATCGGCATACACATTCAAATATTAAACATTAAATGCAACACAGATCCAAATTCCAAGTGTATGAGCAGTGAAATGTTGGTGCAGCTGCCTGCAACGAGGAGTAATAATTTATCTGTAATATCCAACATAAAATACAGTAGGTAAATAAAGAAGGTAATACAAACTTAAGTAATGAAAGTTATAATACAGTATATGGTGCACATACTTCTCTAAGTGTGGTGAGTAACCATAGACTAATGCAGTGGTTTTCAACCATTTTCAATTTCATATCAAGGGTCCATTATTTATTCGGAATTTGAGCCACGGACCACCATGCCATTTAGCCTCTCAGACCCATTTGAGCCACGGACCACCATTTGATGACATTTAGCCTCTCAGACCCATTTGAACCACGGACCACCATGACATTTAGCCTCTCAGACCCATTTGAGCCACGGACCACCATTTGATGACATTTAGCCTCTCAGACCCATTTGAGCCACGGACCACCATGTGATGACATTTAGCCCCTCAGACCCAAAACTAAAGAATATTTTGTGTGTAGTTAATAATATCATATTATGTCCACAATTCCATGCTCTATTGATGTTGGTACCATTAGGAGAGAATAGAGATAACAATTCTTTTACATTCTCTAATTGTGTAGACCTCTTGTAAACTAAGTAATGCAGATGTTTAACAATAATGTAACTCTTGACGGTGTAAAAAATTTTTGTTCATTTTACGCTCTCAAGAGTTCAAGATCTATAAGGGTCCCTTTGGTTATAACTCTCCCCACCATTTAGCTGGGGACCACCTGGAACCCCCTCAAGGACCACTGGTGGTCCCCGGACCAATGGTTGTAAACCACTGGACTAATGCATAGTGTACAGTATGTATACTAATAGACATTTTAGTTGCACCTTCCCTGGGATCGAGCATATATACAGAATATACACTTTAGAATCGCACCTTCCCTGAGAATGAGGATCTATAGAATAGACCGAATGTTATCTTCTACACAGAGTATACAGTTTAAGAGTTCCTAGAATTATATAATTATGCAAAAAAAGATGTATTTGATGTTAATCCCCCTCCCCATCTCCCCATCTGTTCAGGGAGAACCTTTGTTACCTCAACTTGTGACCTTCTGGTGGCAGAAACGTCGGCCTCACATCAACAGCCATACTGGAGTAAGATCAAACACAAGGTTCAACCTAAACACAACCTGGGGGGGGGGGGTGGGGGGGGTTGATTGGTGCCGCTCGGTCAGCCACCACCACCACCCCCCCTCCTCCCCCACTACCTTCAACTTGTTTTTAAAAGAGCAAAGTGACTATTGTTGGATCCGTTATCAAGCCGCTGTTGTGCTGTCAGATGTGTGTTCGTCATTAAGACGCAGTGTGGTGAAACCTGAGATCCAATTACAGGTAATGGCACTGAAGTGACATGGAGGCTCTTTTTCTGCTATGGATAGAACAAATGCTATATTGAAAGAGAATAAACCATTTTTATTTAAATGTGTGCGTGTTCGACTGTTGGTATTGATTAAATTGAAATGATGTATAGAATAGATAAGCATATTTTATAGGACGAGTGGCTGACTACTGACATCAAAGGATGACATTCTGATTTAACCATATATTTGTCTTTGGTATGAAATATAAATTGGGCTACTTGGTTCTATGGTTAAATGTCACAATAAGAATATATATATATATGCTATGCTGATGTTGCAAATGCCAATTTGATACATTTTCCTATATTTTGCAGCTACCTCTTATAACTGGGAAAAATATATATTGTCCCACCCAGGAGACACATATGGCCGTTTTTAGACATTTCACAAGGTGGTGCAAGGTTTTTAGCGCACAGCACAGAAGATACGTGCGTGGTGACTGCACTAGGCTATTAGACCTGGTCTAATCTGGTCTACATACACTGCAGTCACTTTCTGACTATTATTACTCTACCAACAATTTGCCTGACCATGCCTCATTTTAAGACCAACATGCCCATGCGAGCGCAGTTGGGTGCAAATGCATTTGGCACCTGCACAACGTGGGCACTGGGCACGAGAATGACAAATGCCTCTGATGTAAACTAGCAATGACACTTGTGCTACGTGCCACTTGTGCCAGCTTTGTTGGGAGTAAAATAGGGCTCATAGTTACATGATTTACTTATACTCTTTACATTTAGCCAAACTATCCATTTACAATGGATAATAACAAGCAAGTATTGGTCAAATTAAATGTTATACTTTTTATCCTGGTTTCTGACTTGTGTATAACTGATTTTGAAAACGGTATGGAAGTCCTCTGGGTTGTTGGGGATTATCTACTACAGAACATCACTTGAAGTGCACGTAGTCTTGGTCCAGTGCGTCAGCGAGTCTTTCACTGACGCCCCCCACTAAATAAACAAAACCATGTAGCTACTCACCAAAACAAAGCCTGCTAGACCTTGCTAAAAGTCTATTCTCCAAGCTGGGAAGCGTCTCGGGTCCCCAGCTTCTCTCTAAAATGCATCTTTGTGCCATTTTAATACAGTAATGTACCGGACAGAGTAACTTCTACTATAGCATTTCCAGGTTGTGCCTGCGCCGATCCGGTTCGATGCATTTTATTTAATGATGAAAATGGTGCATTTTAGAGAGTAGCTGGGGACCTGAGACGCTTCCCAGCTTTGAGAATACACTTACCAAGGTCTAGCAGGCTTTGTTTCGGTGAGTAGCTACGTCGTTTTGTTTCTTTTCGGGGAATTCTAAACCTTCCACGACAGTGGGAAATTTAGCTAGAGGGCAGCGGAGGCGGTGAGAGACTCGCTAACGCACTGGACCAGGGCTAAAGTGCACGCTGAAATGTTTTCTATGAAGAGCTATACAATAATACACAGGAGAGGTTGCTGGTCATGTTTGTGGTACAAAACATCTAGGGGTCAGGGTTTCAGAGTGATCAGTGCAGCAAGCGCAGACTTTTGCTTTTAATAAATAAACTGGAAAGTCAGGTTGATTTCCAGAACATAAGACATTGTGCAACATTCGTGCATTACAAAAGGGTGCATTCGTTAAGGCTTGTCACCTGCCTGGTCAACGCCAGTGAGGTCAGCATCACAACTCGATCAAAATTGAAAGTATATCTGCTTTTCACAGGGTTAGATTGTAAACAAAGCAGAATAAATACTTTTGAAATGCCACATTTATAACTTTTAAAATGCAATATCTCTGCACAAATTGTCCTATTTTGTACATCTAGTTATTGGACATCAAAACAAACAGTGGCCATTACTGTTCTTCACATTTTTCTGTGTTGGTCTTGAGGTTG
Source organism: Electrona antarctica (assembly GCF_951216825.1). Lineage (NCBI taxonomy): Eukaryota > Metazoa > Chordata > Actinopteri > Myctophiformes > Myctophidae > Electrona > Electrona antarctica. The sequence goes on from NC_136808.1 coordinate 22,674,643, forward strand.
ACCGTCAATCTCAAGATTATCTGAAATCCGTGCTGATTGGCCCAAGCCATTAAACGAATGCCCTCACTGACATGTAAGTAATAAATAGATTAAAATGCCGTTTACAAATACATAGCTCACTACAGCAGATGGTTCTAAACCCATCAAAGGCAAATGAGGAGGCCAATGTATGTGATAGATCAGCTTTGGATGCGTGATGGTATGTTAAAACCATGTAGCAAATTATCTTGTCACATTAGAATTACAAAATGGCATGGGGACAGGTGACATCACAGTTGATGTGAAAGACCACCAAGGACATCTTAAGACAATTATAAAGCTGATTATCTTATTAGCAACATAATGTAAAGTTTTAATACTTGACTGAGTCCATTGGCACTTGATATTCGAGAGTCGAGGTCTCAGTTGATATTTTCCCTGGGTTCTTAAATTGAGAGGTCCTTGGTGAAGTCCAAATAATCTGAAGCCAAAAGCTTCATTTATACTTCCTTGCACAAAGGGGTTAGATCTACAAGCTACGAATGCGTCACATCGCAACTCATTCGCTTATAGATATTTCCCTTTAGGCAAGTGACACTACGTAGTACGTACTACAGAGAATAAACTAGGCTTAATCTATATTTTGTCATAGGTACAGTGTTGATTGCTGAAAATAACAGATTTTCAATATTTTTTTCTTTTTCTTGAAAAGCCGTAGTTTCTGGTGAGTAACACTGCCATGTTACAAAGTATAGCTTAGGCTTAAGGCATAAAACAATGTACTGCAAAAAGGTATAAAGCTAATACCATACACATTCAGTTGTTTTCTGAAAACGGATGAAACAAAAAGAAACATTCACAAACACTTGCATGGATTAAAATACATAACATGACTATATAAATGTTTTGAAAACTGTACATGACATTGGATGCGGTGATATTTTATGACATGTGCACAGAGCTTTCTTTCTACGTGTATAATGCGGGTTTACAGCCTCGGGTTTCAGTGTTGAGGTAACTTCATGGTGACCGGCGTAAAGGCTTGGCCACGACACTTGGCCTGGTGAAAAAAACTCCACAGACATGCATCGGACATAGATGACCTGTGTGTAGACAGAGATGACCTACACTTGTACCGAGGGGACTGTGTGAAATAATGTATTCCTATGTATATAAATAATGTACCTGTATAAGCCCATGGTTTATACGATTTCAAGTTTTAAAAAGTGTACAAATAAAGCATTGGTTATACAGTATATGTCTTATGATAATTAAGAATGCCAAATGATCTATGCTCCGTTACCATACATTTGCCTACATGTGGCAGCTTCATTTTCTTTACACGTGGATGGCTTGGATCATGGTAGCATACACTGTCTTAAGTGTCTATACAGGTATGTTGCAGCTGTAGGATGGCTTGTAGGCCAGTCAATTAAGCTAAAAAAGGGGCGTGAGGGTTGTTATCATAGCCAAATGTGATGACCTCATCACATTTGTGAAGACTGCTATGGCCGTTTTGAGCCCAAGGAGTGTTTTTCGTGCAAAACTAATTAATGCTTGCAATTGATTTGGAATCATGAATAACCCTTAGTTTGACACGTCACATGCTACTTCAAGCATAATTCAAATTTGACATTTTTGCCTTATATAGGTTTTCAATGGTACTCCAATGTTCAACCACTGAATTTACCATGATCCACACTTTAAATAACAATCAATTTTTAATATGTTATTTGGATGACCCTATAAGGATCATTCAAAAAATACATTTTTTTTTCTTTTGGGTCAAACCTTAGATTGACTGGTCTGTGTTGTTGCAGCTATAGCAGGGTCATGGTTTATGTTGGCAGGTGTAGCAGGTGTGTTGCAGCCAGGTGTAAGCGGGGACTGTCCAGGAGGTGAAGGTAGCAGATGTCGCAGGTGTAGCAGGGATGCTGGCACTGGGGTCATGGTGCGTTGCAGCCAGGTGTAAGCGGGGACAGTGTCCAGGAGGGTCATGGTAGCAGATGTCGCAGGGATATACTGGCAGGAGGGTCATGGTAGCAGATGTCGCAGGGATATACTGGCAGGAGGGTCATGGTAGCAGATGTCGCAGGGATATACTGGCAGGAGGGTCATGGTAGCAGATGTCGCAGGGATATACTGGCAGGAGGGTCATGGTAGCAGATGTCGCAGGTGTAGCAGGGATGCTGGAACTGGGGTCATGGTGCGTTGCAGCCAGGTGTAAGCGGGGACAGTGTCCAGGAGGTCATGGTAGCAGATGTCGTAGGGATATACTGGCAGGAGGGTCATGGTAGCAGATGTCGCAGGGATATACTGGCAGGAGAGTCATGGTAGCAGATGTCGCAGGGATATACTGGCAGGAGGGTCATGGTAGCAGATGTCGCAGGGATATACTGGCAGGAGGGTCATGGTAGCAGATGTCGCAGGGATATACTGGCAGAAGGGTCATGGTAGCAGATGTCACAGGTGTAGCAGGGATGCTGGCAGGGTCATGGTGCGTTGCAGCCAGGTGTAAGCGGGGACTGTCCAGGAGGTCATGGTAGCAGGTGTAGCAGGGATATACTGGCAGGAGGGTCATGGTAGCAGGTGTCGCAGCTGTGCGTCATCCAGTTCATTAACTTCAACGATGTGGTCGAGGTGCTGCAGGTAGCGCTCCTGGTCTTGCATAAAGTGTGGGATTCTGGCCCTGTGGAGCACGGCCAAGGGCCGGAGCATGTCTACGTCTTCAAAGGATACCTATCGAGAGTACAGGAATGATAGGTTAGAGCAGTGGTTAATTTCAACCCTTTTCATGTCAAAAGGCCCATTATTTATTTGGCATTTGAGCCAAGGAACCACCATTTGATGAGATTTAGCGCCTCAAACACAACATTAAAGAATGTGTTTTGTTATCGTTCCATGATGTATTGATTTTGGTAGAGAGATAACAGGCATACGTTGATTTGATTGTTGAACAATTATTTTACATTCTCAAATTGTGTAGACTAAATTACATAATAAAGATGTTTAACAATAATGTAACTCTTGAAATGGTTTCATTTTACGCTCTCAAGAGTTAAAACTATAAGGGTCCATTTGGTTACCAACTTTTAATCATTTAGTTAGGGACCACCTGGAACCCCCTCAAGGACCACTGGTGGTGGTCCTCGGAACACTGGTTGAAAAGCACTGGTTTAGAGCCATCTCCAACACAATGGTAACGGTAGTATTTTCGATAGAGAGCGGTTCTCAACGACCCCCAATGTTGTGCTCGCGCCGTGTTGCGCCTTGTTGTGAGCTTTTCAAATAGCCACCGTTTTACTCGGGACCCCCTGGAACCCCCCTCAAGTCCTACTTTGAGAATGTGGTAGGTAGAGAATGGTGGTGTTGACACTAACCTTCCCCAAAGAGGTCAACATCTTGAAATCGATGGTCTTTCGATGCCGAAGGATCCTGAGGATTCCATCTAGGTAGACCTGGTCTTTACTGAAGCAACCTTAAGACACCAATCCATGCACATTACATGTGAGACTATAATAAAATGAGGCCCACTGAATCTTTCAGTGCATTTTCTTCAAAGCATTTCTAAAAGCAGCTTAACCCATTTAGGACTGAGGCCGATTCTAAAAGAAATTCTTCTAAATCCTAAAAGTTTTCTGGAAAAACCTGTTTCTAGATATCAGATGTTTTAGCTGTTTTTGACGGGGCGCGGACATTCGAGCAAATAATGAATGTGAATGTGAAGTAGGCCTACTGAGGGAAAGCCACTGTGTCATAGGCTCAATATGTCAGTTTGACACATTCAGTAGATCTCGTGATATTTTGTGGCCAGATGTAATTTTTTGGGGTCTAGTAGGACTATAGTAAATTATAAAAAAATAAATCGCTATAAAATGTTGTAAAAAAAAAAATACATATTTAGGACCATGTTCGAATGCCCGTGCCCCCTGTCAAAAACCGCTAAAATCCCTACAACAAAAGAAAGCAGCAAATGAAGAAAAATAATAACAACCTAAAACATGAACTTTGGTTGAAAAAAACTAAAGTTGTCCTTTAAGCAGGATTTGTTACGTGTATATATAACATCCATGTTTTTTACCTGGCTCTGAAGTGTCCGTCTGTCCCCTCTTGGCACGCAGACAGTACTCCCAGCGCACGTCTGGGTTTTGGACAAAGCGGGCAATGTGAGCGAATAGCTGGCTGAAGCCCATGCTGGCGGCGTGGTACACCGTGTAGTACAGGAGCGCTGCGCGCCACAGGTAAGGCTGTTTCCGCAGCAGCACGCTGTGCAAACTGGCCAGGCCCTCTTCTGTGGGGTTGGCCGGCTTGAGGCCAAACTTCTTCCGGCCCACTGCGGTGGCCCACGGCTGCAGGTTGTTGTTCACCCCGCGTAGATAGTGAGTGCCTTAATAATAATAATAACAATAATATTAAAACTTTATTTGTATAGCACCTTTCATGACATGAAATGCAGCTCAAAGTGCTTTACAGAAAAAAAGAAAAGAAAAAAGCAAGGCATAAAACATTAAAATAATAGCAATACAGTGAGGACATGAATAACAAGGAATTTAAAAGAAGATCAATTAAAAGAGTGTAGAAGTGTAGGTCTTGAGCTGTGCTTTAAAAATGTCTACAGAGGATCTACTTAGGATGGATGAGGCATGTAATTTAAAAAAGGATGCGCTGCATTTAGAAAATAATTGTAGAATATAATAAAAATCACTAGTTCGCACCCAGTAGGGCCAAAATATGCAGATAACTTTATTTGAATTGTCCCATCGTGCACCAGCCCTTTATTAAAAGGAGTTTTATGTTCTCTGAAGAGTGACTTGGATTTGATGTTATCCATTTGTTTGCTTTCAATTATCATCTTATTAGCTGTAATGAGATGAGATTAGCCGTAGTACTTTTTTAATATATTTTTGAGGGGCACTAGCCCCTCCTATATACAGGTTTAATGTTTGTTTTTACTTCAATGTTTGTTTTACAAACGCCATTGACAATGAAGGGAAAATGTACGTCATCTTGTCCCTAACACAAACATTAAATGCCATTAACAAAGATAATTTAATGTTTGTTTTGTCACCGTTTGTTTTATATCACCATTACATCACCTAATCATAGCAACATGAGTTAGACTTTAATATATTAGCGCCCCTCACTTCACACGGGTGTGATTTTTAAGATGATGCATGTACTGTATGATGTATGTACTGTACCTATTTCATGCCTCAGCATCCCCTCCAGCCAGTGCTGGCGAGCTCCAGCCAGGTTTATAGTCAGAGTGGGTCGACATCTCTCCACCATCATCACAGCCTGAGAAAGCAGCTCGTCAGATAGACACACCACCACCTGGGGGCAGTATCGGTGCTTTAGTGAGCATTATCACAAACAGTAAGCACTTTGTTACAGTAGTAGGCCTACTACGGGAGTACAGTTTCCTTTCAAAATGTGTCACAGTCTAGATAAGAGTTATAATAGACATCATTCAAAACATGCTAAACCATAGAGATTACGGCTGCAGAGTTGGTGCAGCAACAACAACCTGGAGCTTAATGCTCTTAAGACAGTGGAGATGGTGGTGGACTTCCGCAGGAACGCAGCCCCGCCCCCTCCCATCATGCTGGGAGACACCCCGGTGACCTCAGTGGAGTCATGCCTGTTCCTGGGCATGACAATCTCTCGGGACCTCAAGTGGGAGCTGAACATCATGGCCCTCCTGAAGAAGGCCCAGCAGAGGTTGTACTTCCTCCGACAGCTGAAGAAATTCAGGCTGCCGAGGCTCATGATGGCTCAGTTCTACACATCTATTGTAGAGTCCTTTTTTTCCCCTCAGCTTTTTCCCTCAAAACAAACAAATCATTGGCTTCCTTCAAGACAGGCCTAAAAATTCACCTGTCAGCAGGTCAAAGGGAGAGGAGGTGATCGCCCCAGCCTCTTTATGCTAATAATCCCCTTCCGATTAACTTCGGCCCCAACCTGTGCATACTGTATATTTCATGTTTAGAGGAAATTGATATGCTGTTTTAAATTATTATTGTTATATCAATTGTTGTTACTGTGTTAAATTATTATTCATGTCATGTGTGAGTGGATGGGACCCGAGGCCAAGGCCGCAAGGTCTTTCTTCGGTGAAATCCTTTTTTGGACAAAAAATGCCTGATAAATGTTTGCATTTATATGTTGCCTAATAAAATATAATAAAATAAAATAAAATCCTTGACATGAAATAGTTTGAGCACCACTGACATAGAAACAGAAAACTGTCAGGATTTAGAAGACATTTTGTAGAATCTAGTGTCAGGTCTAAGTGGGTTAACACACTCACCTCTCCCACACATCCCTCCTTCTGCAGGTACTTGCGTGCAGCGGCCCACACTCGACTTTTAGGTAGCACACTGCCTCCGGTCACTTCCTCAAAGTTCTCATAGTTGCCAAATTTCCTCAGTACACATTCCATGATTCCAACTGCCTAGAATGGGTCACAATGTAGGCGTATATAATGATGAGATTTGAGCAGGCAAATTCTCTGAAATGGTTTATAATAAATTCATTAAAATATTATATTTTAAATAATGCATGATGTAAATACTGACACTTTTCAATCAATGTACATTTGCCAAGTGTAAGGGAAAAGTTGAATAAATCTCTGTTATCATATTCTGTTATCGAGTCAATCAGAGACGATATTATTTCTGACCCTAACCCATCATAATACATACAGTAGTTGCTACTCTGTTTAAGTGTGCAGTTAAGTAAGAGTAGAGAATCGCTGAATTATAATATATGGCTGTTGGATGTTTGGCCGATCAATCTGAGATCTTCAAGGCAGAAGATTGATTGTTTCCAGAGACCTGCACCCTATTGTTTCCATACCTGTTCAAGGAAGAGACCTGCACCCTATTGTTTCCATACCCTTTCAAGGAAGAGACCTGCACCCTATTGTTTCCATACCTGTTCGAGGAAGAGACCTGCACCCTATTGTTTCCATACCCTTTCAAGGAAGAGACCTGCACCCTATTGTTTCCATACCTGTTCAAGGAAGAGACCTGCACCCTATTGTTTCCATACCTGTTCGAGGAAGAGACCTGCACCCTATTGTTTCCATACCCTTTCAAGGAAGAGACCTGCACCCTATTGTTTCCATACCTGTTCAAGGAAGAGACCTGCACCCTATTGTTTCCATACCTGTTCGAGGAAGAGACCTGCACCCTATTGTTTCCATACCTGTTCGAGGAAGAGACCTGCACCCTATTGTTTCCATACCTGTTCGAGGAAGAGACCTGCACCCTCCTTGTATTTCTCCAGCACGCTGGTGGGCTCGGGCTGAGCATACTCAAACTGAGGTTCATACTTGTAGTCTGACTGGTAGAAGATCTCCTTCTCCTGCGCCAGGTTCAGGGGCCTTATAGTGTAGGGATGCAACAGTTCATTGAACTAATCGATTGAATCAATTAGAAAAAATAACCGATATATATATATACACTGTAGATCTGCTATTGTCGCTATTTTTGTGCGACACTTCTTTTTTAACCATTTTCATTTCAAAGTCCCGCAGTCTGACATGCATTAGGCTACAGACGGACCACAATTTAATGGGATTTCTGAGACCCCAATTTATATTGTAAAATCAATGTTAATTTAACCCTGAGAGTGTACAAATGGAACGGTTCCATTTGTACACTCTCAGTTACAGACCCATAAGGGTTCCAAACTATCATTTAGCTGGGGACCCCCTGGCACTCCCTCAAGGACCCCAGGGGGTCCCCGGACCCAACTTTGGGAACCATAGGGGTGCCCACACTTTTTTGACTTGAGAGCTACTTTCAATATGACCAGCTCAATGAGCTCTACCCACCAACAATATATATTATCCCATGCTGGAAATAGTTTCAAAATGTACCTGAAAGGTCTTTATAATTAGCAGCGCTGGCATTACATATTAAGAAACAATAGAGTGGGGACAATTGAATTGCTAGGGCTTTTTTGTATATAACTTTGTAATGCTATATGTAGGCCTATATGTTTTATTTTATTTTATTTCTTTCAATATATATATATACTGTGTATGTGTGTGTGTGTGTGTGTCTATATATATATATATATAGACACACACACACACACACACACACACACACACACACATATACTGTGTATGTGTGTGTATATATATATATATATAGGGCTGGTGCATGTGTAAGTGATAATTAAAAAAGTGATTTAGTGAAAAACGTATTGGGTAAGACAGTAATGTATAGTTGCGGCCCTGTACCTTAGTGCCACCAGTAGACAGGGCCTTCCGGAGGGCGATGGCAGCGGGGTGGAGGATCCTACTCCCCTGGCGATGTGTGGCAGGGAAGTGGCAGGTCGCAGCATTTGCCCTCTGTTCGCCCGGAGACCCAGGGAGTAGTTGACCGAGCAGGTGCTCTCACTGCGGCGCATCCAGCGCCCTGCAGCAGGGGCCCCAGGGCCATGAGGGGGGCCTCCGGGGCTCAGGCAGGGACTGGTCAGACTGCGGGCCGGGAGCGAGGGGGCGGCCGCGGCACCGCTACGCCAGGGCGGTTGGAGCACGCGGCCGTCCGCCATAATCTGCTCCTGGGATCCTCGAAGGTACCGAGGAGGAGGAGTCACCTCCAGGCTGAGGGGCCGTCGGAGGAGGGGCGGTCTGCAGGGGGTGGCAGCCACACTTTTGGATGCCCTCTTTTCCACCATCTGGTCCCGGCCCGGTTTGGGTTCTCCTGTCTGGTCTGGAGGAGGAGGGAGTCCGTTGTGGGGTGTCTGTTCCCTCTTGGTGGTGGTGCCGCTTTTCAATTTGGCCCGAGGTTTGGAGGAGGAGGTTATTCTGGCGGTGGTTTCAGGTGGAAGTGCTTCATGGTTGGCTGGCTCCAACACCACCTTATTCCTGCTGCTTCTCCCAACATCTTCACACTTAACCTGATCCATACAGCCCTCTCCTGAGTCCAATACCATCACCGCCGAAACACCACCGTCCACCACCACCCACCGCCAGACCACCCTGTCTCCACACCAGACACTGTGGATAGACAAGATGTATTGCAGTGGTTATGTTGTGTGTGTGTGTGTGTGTGTGTGTGTGTGTGTGTGTGTGTGTGTGTGTGTGTGTGTGTGTGTGTTGTTGTCACTGCTTAATAACATTAGAATAAGAGGTTGTGGTTACGGCACTTATTATTGAAGCTTTAACAGGCATGCTCAACTGTCCATAATGGCACGCCTGTTAAGGGGTTTCAATAACTCATACCGGTATAGCCTGTTCACAAACACTAACAGGATATAAACTTGGGGAAATTAGAATGAAAAGGTCTAAACCAACATACAACTATCCATACTAGCCACCATAGTGATAGTGACAGTAGCTGACTCTCCATCAACTTATAATCAAAACATTTTTTCCCCTATTTGTATTATTATAAACCCATGCCATGCACACAATAGCAAATATAGCACGTTTCCATCCATGCTATTCAATCAAGTCACTTTATAGTGACTAGTCCATAAGTTAAACCCATCCTGGACCTCATGGGAATGAATCATTTTATTTGGATTCTCATTCTTTTAGTTCTTACCTTGCAGCGTCAGATCTGACAGTTCAAGCTCGTCCTTTGATTCATTCCGACCGTTAGCCGCTGTGTAACGACTAACGGCTTGAATAACGGTAATAGTCAGTGGATTGTGTGGTTGTGATGGTTTGATGGACCGGATAGCTCGGCCCGGCAAGGAAGCTGGGATTGTGTTGGCAGATATGACGCGCTGGCAAAGATCAACGTGCCGTGGTGACGCTATGGTGCCTCGTCATTACGTTTTATATTACGGTATGTCCAGTCGAGGCCCAGCTCTATGGATTGGCCCCACATGCAGAAATCACAGCCCAGCCAGCGCCCGTTTTATGCTATATATCCTCCTGCGCATACACTCGTTATTACGGTAATGGTGGTATTTTAGAATAAGGGAGCTCTTTAAACTGCTATTTTATACATTCCATAATTTTACAAATGATAGCATTAGACAACCTCGGGATGTCTCAGAAAATAATAGGATATTCTGATGTGTTTACCGAAATAATTGCCATAGATCATTTATCAAAGTTCATATTATAATTACCAGTAAGACGCCCTGCTGAGGGCGAGCTGAAACAACAGGTCTGAGAATACCCATATATGGATTTTTTTTTTGCATTTTCGGGCCGGGTAGGGCGTAAAATGTGTGCTAATTAGTAAGGCCAGGTGGGGCCCCGAGACAGCCCAGTTAGGGCCCAGGTAGGGCCGGGCCTTAATTTTCGGGCCTGTTGAGAACTCTAGTTTTTGCCGGCTGCCGAGTGCGGCTGTGCTAATAACTTTGGGGCGGGCCCGTCTAGAGTTTGAATGGACAGGTATCAGTCAAAAGGGAGACATCGAAGAGGAAGGATCAACACATGGAATGTCAGTACAGTTCAGCTCAATATATGGAGATCTAAAGGGTTTGATGAGGTCAGATCAACATGGTGTCCGTGAGGTCAGATGTAGAGTTGCTGGCCGGCTCCATGTATGGCTATCCAGGGTTTGATGTTGTGATCTTCATATATAGAGACTGACATATGGAGTGTGTCGCGAGGCGTGACGTTCTGACTGACTGACAGGTTTTTCAGGTTTTCATAGTGAACTGCAGGACCACAGACCACCACATAATGATATGTAATTTCACAATTAAAGCCTTATGAATTGTATATGACTTGAGGCCATTGACCTTTTCTCCATTGTTGTTCTGTGAAAGATTAGAGCCAGGAACAGAGAGAGAAAGAGAGAGTGTCTAAATACTAGCCTATAGTATTTGGTAGATGTAGAGGGGAAAAGTTCCAAAAGCGGCATTTGAAACAACCTTGAGTTTATGAAACAGTGATTAATTAAAGATATTTGTGACAATAAAATAGTAGGATTTAGAGAACTATGAGACCACAACACATGTTGTGAGGTTCTAAATCTGCTACGTGTATAAATTAATCTTAATCTATTAGACATGTAGCCACTCTTTGCCCCCCCAAAAAATAGCCAATCTACAAGCTCACAATGTGTAACTTGTAGATCGGCTAATGTTCCCACCAGAATATGGACACTGGGGTTCAAGTGGTCAAAGTAGTTGGAGTTTATAGCCTTATTTGTAATGTGTAGAAGCAAACAGGTGCAACTGCATTCGTTATTAATGGATACATAACCAACTTTGTAACTACAAAATATTATCTTCCATATACAAAAACCTGATTGTATCCATCGATGTAATGCAAATAATGTATCTTTCAACAGCATTACAGATACATTTTTCGCCCAAAGATGATTTGTTGTAAAACTGTTGCTATGCAGGTCAAGCTCTCGCCACCTCATAGCTGCAACATGAAAACTCCTGTCGGGCGGTCGTTAAAAGTTGATTTCTACCTGTCATTTCCTCGTATTTCTAGTTTATTTAAATACCGTCATGCACATTTGCCCAGTGCATAGCCTACTGCAGGCCTGGTTGAATAGACATTTTGAAGGTTTTGCTTCTGAAATTATCCATTATTTATATGGAGAAATCCCGTCATTTAACATGCATCTCAATGGGTGAGAAGGACAGCTTGACCTGTCTCTTCGCTGCTAAACATGCCTATTGGACAAGGACAGGTTGGGGAGGGACTTAGCGAAGGGCTAAGGGTAGATATTTTGAGAAAGAACACCATCGGGATGAGTTGTCATTTTTATTGGTTAGGTCATCCAGCTACCTTACCTTCAAATAGTTAAAATTCTTTTTAAATATAATCTTCAAAGAAGAAAGAATAACTCAAGGCAAACCTCTGCAGAAAAAAACCCAAATAACATCATTTAACTAGCAAAGAAAAAAAACAAAAAAACATAAACTGGGTTCCTTTCCTCCTCATAGCATCTACTCATACAACATTAAACAAATAAATCACACAAATTGACACGCTACACATAATTTAAATTAGTATAGAAAGCATTGATACAACATGGACCTGAACAAACAATCATTGATCATTATAATCCACTCTTTGAGCACTCGTCGACCTCGCCAATTCTTTCCTGTCACTTCATCTCCCTGCGGTTTCCCACAGTTTCTCCAAGGGGTGAGTGAGGACTGCGATTGGATGAGGGTGGGTGGTGTAGGTGTGGTGTGTGGCCACTGGACAGCCATGTGACTCGGGGGAGGTAAGGCCAATCACGACGGTGGGATTTTTATAAACCAAAGGTGTTCTCCCCGCTGTACGCCACGTATAAAAAGCCGTCCTCGTCCTTTTCTTTCTCGTACAGCTGTCCCATCGTGATGCTGCAACAGCACAGACACACGGTTATGACAATACTGCACACAATACTGCACACAATACTGCACATCACTTTTAATGAACCCATTTTAGACCTGAGGACGATTCTACAAATGTCTTCTAAATCCTGACAGTTTTCAGAAAACCTCATGTTTCTATGTCAGTGGTTCTTAAACATTTTCATGTCAAGGACCTCAAAGATTATATGTAATTGGCCACCGACCCCCCATCTTAAAATATGTTGTTGCATGGACCCCCCAGAAGCAAAGATTTGAGTTAAACTTTTGCTCTGAAAGAATATATATATATATTCAAAGATTTGCACCACATTTTCACGATTCTTCAAAAATAGCAGATCTACAAGCTCATAGCACGGCACCGAGTGCCGTAAAAAATAAGAAACTGTACAGTCTGTACTACATAATAGTAAGTATACTATATAATTTCCTAGTGAGTAGATATAGACAGTGACACTTAAGAAAGGGATGGCCTTCAGAGCAGCATGTTTTTCTAAAAATAGAAAGAAAATCGTGTTTGTGACACAGCAGACATACAAGCGGTCAACAAGGAAATAAAGTCTGTTGCAACACTAAGCCATACTCCTGCACATTATTTGACATACGGTAGTCAATGTTTGCCTTGTGAGTGAACACCACTGCGTCCTCTGCTGGATTTCAGATGGTCAAAACACGCTGGCTTTCATTTACATTATTCACATAAACACTATGGCCCTCATTTATCAACGCGTTGATAAATGAGGGCCTATATACCCAGTCAGTACATTTCTGTATGGAATGGAAACCAGAAGAGTATGTGCCAGTGTTCTATAAATTAACCACATCAACCCTACTCGTCCTTAGTCCTGGGCAAACATTAAATGAAAACAGCGGGAACTGCAAGCTCACAAAACCCACGGGGGACGCGAAGTATATAGGTTTAAAGTGGATAAGATAGATTGGCTGTCTCATCATTATATAGACAGGCTACAGTCCAGTGTATTAATTAAACTAAGTAAGCATTAAATGAACAGATTTTACGGCTGCCTACTGTCTTGTAAGCAGCAAAATCCAGAGCCACCATTGTGGCAGTGTTTGGTCACTGCCTCGCCAACTCATTTAATTAATACCGCTATGTTTTCACTGGTGGTTAGAATGCTGGATCATTGGTAATGTACAAATATAATTCACCAGGCATAACTTAATCAGGATCAGCATTATGAGTCCCCTACCAAGTCCTGACCAAATAGAACCAAAAACTTGAGTAGTGATAACATACAAACTGTATGCACTCATTCACATGATCAATCTTCCTTCAATCCAATCTAATATGGTGAACTTGAGCCCCACCCTGAATTTAAAACACCAACTGAAACAATTCAGTTGGACTTGAGTGACCCCATCAGCCTGGGGCTGAACTTTTTAATCCAGGTGAAGTCACCACACTTGAACCCATTCTGTGAGACAACAGCTGATCACAAGCCCCCAAAGAGAGTTATATGATTACGGTTACCAGATGAACTGGATTGTCCCCGTTTCAATCTGGATGACCAGAGACCAGACAAATATCTCTGGAACACTAAAATGTTCTGCTTTTCAACATACACCGTCTACCACATTTTCGCCACAATCTAAATCAAGAACACGTTTTTGAGTGCTTTGCATATGTGTATCATGTTCCGTTTAGTTGAAAGGTGCAGTCACTGGGTATGCTAAACCACTGATGAAAACGCCAGGTGAAAATTTAAAAAATAAAAAGTCAAAGGAAATTGTCAAAGTAGTAAAAATACTAGCCAATCAAGAAGCTCTATTCTATTTTCTATTTTCAGATTTAAGTGATTAAGTGTCCCGGTTTGGGTTTTTAAATCCAGCTACGATCAATTGATCTCCTTCTAAGACGAGGTCTTTCGTTACACACATGGCAGTACATGGGGAAAGGAGTTACTAGTCTAGGATTGTGAAATTATTTCTAATTGAAAGGAAAAATGCCACGGGTGGATGCTTTGCAGTGTGGATCTGTTAAAAAAAAATCAGTAAATGGAAGCAGACGAGATATGCAGCAAATGTACAGTAAATCTCTTGCTGCAGTTTCCAGCACACATGACCAGTTAGCTACGAACCTGGCGGAACAGGTATAGTTGTAGCCTCACACGCCTAATACTGACCTGGACTGAGGCACCGTCTTGTCTACGAACAAGAAGATTGCCTTCTCGGAGGGCAGTTGGATGCGTTTCCTGATGATCCACATGAACTGGGCCACTGTGATGTCAGAGGGAACCAGGTACTTCCTCTTGTCAATGTCCACTATCTGTGATCCGGACACCTTCTCCACAATAACCTACACAGAACACAATAACACATATACAGTATATAAACTCCACAATAACCTACACAGAACACAATAACACATATACAGTATATAAACTCCACAATAACCCAACCAACACATACCGTACATACAGTATATTCATAACACAAACGCAACGCATAATATAAAAGTCAGGCGTTGACCCACCTGCCCCCGGAAGGCTAATAAAACCTTCGGGCAGGTGGAGTTTGCCTTCAGGTTGGCCGACCAGGCAAGTGCTCGTTTATATCGTACAGCCCCAGAAAGTAAATAAGAAAACACAAGAAGAGTTAAATTTAACAGTAATTATTTTACCTATAATTTTATAAAGGGACGATTTACTTTTCGGGCAAGTGGGCATGACCTGTGCTTGCCCGACGGGCAAGTGCCTCTGAGACCTAGTGACCTAGTGTCAACCCCTGCATACAAGTATTGTTTAGAACACAAATTCAGGTATATGTTCTCTACTGTCACATGTTTAAGAGCAGGAAAAAATAGTTTCACTCACCGGAACCCTATCAGGGTACTTGTTGCGAATTTTGGCTGATTCTATGCACCGATGTTCTGATGAAACGAATTAAGAAAACAATATAGATGGCATTATTAATTAAGATGCCCATTTTGAGGCCTTCCACGATAATAATACCTATAATACAATACCACTTTATATAGTCCATGCAAGCAATTCAATGTAGGCCATAATAAAATGTTGAAAACAGGTTTAATTGTGATACATTCTTCTTCCTTCCCTCTGAGAGGGAACTAGTGACGCTGGGGGAAAGTTTGGACTAGAGGTCACATGACACTGACTACACCTGCCAATCAACATTTGTAAACAGCAGTGGTACACAAGCCTTTTGTTTGTTTACTTTTGGTTGAGGTTTTAAATTTGAAGATATAATCTTAAAGTTAGGCCGGGTCGCAAAAACATCCTATACAGGCCCAAATTACCTGTCATGCACAGTCAAAAACAACTTTTTAACACTGGGAACCATATGAGGGTCTATTGGGTAAATTATTTGTATTAAAAATCCATGACATTTGATTTCAGGACGATTTACTGCAACAAAAGCATAGGCTATATTCGGTGTTAAAGCTGTTTATGGTGAGTGTCAAATGACATGACATTGGATGACAATAATAAATTAATAACTATAAGTGTTTCTGTAGCAGTCACAAACAAAGGGCTCAAGGATAGGCCAGCATTTTAGTACCAATTGGTCTGAAATATTTCTTATTATAGTGCCTCGTTTATAACAGCGATCCGTACAAGATACAGGCAATCTTTGGCGATTTAACCTAGCTCACTAATAGGTTACACATGCATTGTTATGAAATAATCATAATAATAACAACAATAATCTCCTTACCCAGGGAATGATCCTCTTTGAACATCCATTTCATGTTTGCTGATGCTGGACTGTTTTTGCTCGATGCCGTAGGAAATAAGACGAGATCAACAACAACAGAACAGCGTTGATTAAGTTAGACAAAGAAGATCGAGGCCGAGTGGAAAACCTTTTAGATAAACCTTAAACTAGTCGTCAACAATTTAGCAAAACAAGCCTTGGCCTAAAGTACTGCCCCGACGATGACGTCAGTGTAGGACTGTACCACTCACTTCACGGGGGGAGACGGAACCCGAGACGGTCGAAACCATTGTGTGTGTATTTGTGCCAGGGGGTGCATTAGAAGGGATTGATTGATTGATTGATTGAAGAATTTATTAACAGTCTGCAGAATTACAGTACATTTCAAGCACAAACTCAATACAAAGGCTGTTAACTGTGAGTGGACGACCCAATTAAGCATTACACTTGTTTCCAATAGGGTCCACCATGTTCAAATCATCAAAACATTTAGAGACGTACAAATAGACACTTCTATAGACAGAACAGGAATTCATCATAAAGGAGGTAAAAAGGGAAAAGAAACATATACAGTGAGGGGAAAAAGGGGGGGGGGGGGGGGCGGTGGGGGGGGATTCAGATTTTACGGGGGCCAGTTTCGAATTGCAGCCATCCGTAGGTGCCCTTTGAGAGCGGTTTTGAAGGAGTCAAGGGATTCGCATGTCTTAATGACAGTTGGTAGGGCGTTCCACATTTTGGTGGCATAGGAGCGAAAATAATTTAGTCCCTTGTTTGTGCCGAATCTGGGTTGTACATGGTTCGTTGCACTCCCTCTGGTGTTGTGGGTGTGGACTTCGTTAACATTAAGGAAGTATCTAGACAGGTACATGGGTATCTTGGTGGTGTATCGAATCTTGTGGACCAGACCCATTGCAAGATGCTGTACTCTGTCGTCGACCCTAAGCCATTCCAGCCTGTCGAAGTGGGCAGGGGTGAGGTGGGTTCGGGGGGCTAGGTCAAGTAGGAGCCTGACCAGTTTGTTTTGGGAAGTCTGGAGCCTGGTTTTAAGGGCCTTTGAGGTGCTGTGGTACCAGGAGGTGCATGCATAGTCAAAGAAACCCTGTACAAGGGCTCCTGTTAAGGTCTTCAAGGTGTTTTTGTTGACCAGTGAGGAGATCCTGTAGAGGAATCTTGTTCTATTGTTGACTTTTTTGATTACGTTGGTGGCCATTTTATCACCGGAAAGATTAGCCTCCAGGATGGAACCTAGGTAGGTAATTTCATCTTTACGTGTGATAACATTGTCACCCACTCTAACCAAGAAGCCATTTGCCTTGCTGAGATTACTAATAGAGCCAAAGAGAATGGATTCAGTTTTTCCCAGGTGTAAAGATAGTTTGTTATCAGCGAGCCAGGTGCAGATTCTACCGAGTTCAGAGCTGAGGGCATTTTCAACCTGCAGTTTGTCCCTGTCCGAGACCAGCAGTGCTGAGTCATCTGCGAACAGGAACAAGTTGCAGTCACAAGCTGAAGTCATGTCGTTTACATATATTAGGAACAGTAGAGGCCCTAGTATGCTTCCTTGTGGAACGCCACAGCTCACTGGGAGGGGGGGGGACAGTGTTCCGTTCACTTCCACCATCTGTTTCTCCCCTCATCTGTTCTCTCTGTTCTCTCCCCTCCCCTTGTGTGTGTATTTGTGCCAGGGGGGTGCATTAGAAGGGATAGAATAGAAAGAGGGTAGAAACGGATTTATACATCATGTAATCACATTATGAAAAAGAAGTAACCTTAATCAACCTAGATTACATTCGGGAAAAAATGGGTAGGCTAATAAGATTGTATAGTTACAACTTACAATATCAAGGAAACATGGCCTACATCTTGGGCCATTTTCAACCCCCATCCGACGATCTGTCTGGGTCCCCTAGGGTCCAGGCAGGGGGCCAGACTGAAGGATGGGGGTTGAACATTTAAGAAAGGGCTCTGCTACAGTATAGCCTACAGTGGTTCTCAAACATTTGCATGTCAAGAACCCCCAACTGTATAATTTGTATTTAGCTGCGTATTTTACCGCAGCCAATAGGCCTATAGGCTATATTTGAAAATATGTTGTTCCAGGGGCCCCCATAATATAAGAGAAGATTTGTGGTTTATTCCAATTATTGTGATTTTTCCAAATTTTGTCAAATAGCCGATCTACAAGCTCACAGAGTTTTAGAGTTAAAGTAGGCCTATAGATTTTTTTCTGATGCTAGACCTACAGTATATGAATGCATTTTGCTGGGAACTCCATCAAGGGCCTCTCTGTGGGTCCCCAGACCCCACTTTGAGTGTGGAGTGTGTTAGAGAGGCAGGGGCAAAAATCCCGTAAGAGGGCACTTTTGGACAAAAAAAAGAGTAAAAATAGCAGATCTACAAGCTCACAACGCGTCACGCTGCGACGCATTGGGAGCTTATAGATCAGCTATTTTCGGGGCGCAACCCAGCACTCTTTACTTTAGATATAAGTGGAGATGCAGGTGTAACGACATGGATTTCAAAAGCTATTCTCCTGATAGCTCTGGTCCATAGCCTTACTGCTGCAGTAAGGCTCTGCTACTTTCGCTTTAAAATCTCACATGGAACTCAGACCAGCCTCTCCTCTTTAGTGGAAATCTCAAGAACGTTTGACCTACTCACCAATACAAAGACGGGTTGTGTCATTAGAAAGCCTACTTTCCTTAGTGGGCGCACTCTGAGCCCCCCACCACACGTATAAACGGTACTTTTTGGCCAGAAAGGGATTTTCTTTCACCGGAGGAAAAATATTCTCTACGAGGCAATTCTCTGGGCAATATCGGTAGAGAGCGCATAGTAACTAAAAGTATTTTTTTCCCCCGGTGGAAACAAAATCCATTTTTGGCCAAAAAGTACCGTTTATACGTGTAGTGGCGGGCTCAGAGTGCTCCCACTAAGGAAAGTAGGCTTTCTAATGACACAACCCGCCTTTGTTTTGGTGAGTAGCAAAAACGTTATTTTTAATTACGCTAAAGAGGAGAGGCTGGTCTGAGTTCCATGTGAGATTTAAAAGCGAAAGTAGCAGAGCCTTACTGCAGGGCAGAATCATATAGCAGTAAGGCTATGGACCAGAGCTATTCTCCTGAATGCTGCCTTCGGGTATTATGGCATGGAATGGACTCAATGGAGTTGCATTTGCATTTCCTCCACCATAGTAAATGCTGCATTCGTGGTCTGGACGAGAGGGTAAAAGGGCAGGGGCTGAAGTCCCCTTTGATGTCTATGTGTGCACGTCCCTACAAAGGGTGGTAGTAGGCTGGACTCTGTAGGGGTGGCTTCATTGATTATGGGCTAAAAACAATGCAACTCATGAACAGAACACCTGCCATAGGGATTCACAGCCCTGATAAAGGCCACAGACAGTTGGAGTGTAGCCTATTGTTACACATTATTGATTGATTGATTGATTGATTGATTGATTGATTGATTGATTGATTGATTGATTGATTGATTGATTATTTATTTTCGTGTCATGCACACCTTGTGCCCAACCCTCATGGGTTTATAAGACATAATTTCACAGTTGCAATTACAGCATGTTTTACATTACATAATTTATGCATTTACAGCATGTTTACATTACATAATTCATTATATTACACCTCAGAAGTATACAGAGTACTCTGCCTTCTTTCCCAAGCTTGACAGATAAAATCTGCTAGAACGAAAGTCCCTTTGGCAAAACATATCTCCATTTTTACATAGTCATTTAAATCTAGGAAATCCCCACATATAGAAGACATCTTATTAACCAGCATATCCCTTATGTCATCGTATTTAGAGCAGTAAAACAAAAAGTGAACTTCGTTTTCAATTTCATCTAGATCACAGAACAATCTCTCATCTTCAGGGGTGGCATTAAACCTGCCAGTCTCCAGTGCTAATGGTACTGTTCCTGACCTTATTTGAGCATAGAGAGATCGTTGTCTTTTGTTTAAATTAAACTTCACATAAGGTTCTACAGTGTATATGTCCTTTATAAGGCAGTAGGTTCGCAACTTAGGTTTGTACCATAGGTCCCTACACCAGTTTTCTTTGTATCTGGAGAACATTGTATTTCTAATTTGTTGAACATTACATTGTAATCTATTTTGAAAGATAAAAAAACAAATCATTTGAATAAAGTAAGCTTCTCAGTTCATTTGTCCAGGGGTGACCACCTCTAAGATCCCAATTAAAGATCTTTTTGGTGAGTCTCTCCTCAGACATCTTCACAAGTCTATTCCATAGTCGAATCATTTCACATTTGTGTCTGATGCTTGGAGGTTCCCATCCCATATCCCCGTTAATTGCTAGCAAAGGAGTCAGTTTATGGACTCCCAGGAAGGATCGAATAGCTCTATGGTGCACGTTGTTACAGCTCGCATATTCCCGGAAACCCCAAACACCAGAAGCATAGTCAGACACAGGACATACGCCTGATTCGTAAAGTTGTGTATAAGCATTGAATCCTAAACGTCCACAATGTTTAACTTTGTTCATGACAGAGCCCAGTGCCCTGCCCGCTGATTGAGCTAGGATATTGACAGCATCATTAAATGTCATGTGCTCATCTAAGGTCAATCCAAGATACTTGTACTGATCAGTATAAGACAACTCTATTGAACCCAAACACAACTGAACTTCTCTGTATTGTTTTCTGTCTAAAATGAACTATTTGGGTTTTGTCTTGATTAGCTTCCAGTCTCCATTTCCAGCACCAGTCTGCAACAATATTCAACATTAACTGCAGATCGTTCTCCTGTTCAGCAAGTAAGACTATGTCATCCGCATATAATAATATGCTTACATTTTGATCGCCAACTGTAATTCCCAAGCCTGAAGCTTTGATTTTGAGGGCTAAATCGCTTACATAAATGGAGAATAATGTTGGGGACAGTATGTCTCCTTGTTTCACCCCAAATTGTTGAGGGAACCATCCAGTTCTATACTCGTTAATCTGAACACAAAAGCAAAGTAAAGCAAAGTTCTTTGTTTACCCAGGGTGAATGGACTAAGCTCGAGATGCTTGTTTACAGCCAGACCCTGCTCATAGAACATTTCATGGTAGGGGTTCAATGCCTTGCTCAAGGGCACTTCATTGGTGGTAATTTTAACGTGCCGGTCCGGGGATTCGAACTGGCGACCTTCCGATAACAAGACCGCTCCGCAAACCGTTCGGCCACCGCTGCCCCAAACACAGGCAACTGGTGCTTGATAAAGGGACTTGATGGCATTATAGAATTTCCCATTGACACCGGATTCTAACAATCGATACTGTAGGAGGTCTCTGTTAATCCAATCAAATGCCTTCTTGAAGTCGATAAAACAGGCAAAGGTAGAGTTATTCTGCTTAATTCTTGAATGTATAATAGTAGAGACGACATAAATGTGGTCAATGCATGCTCTCCCTTTTCTAAAACCGTTTTGCTCATCCACAAGCAGACCTGTTCTCTCAAGATGGTTTCCAAGTCTGTTGTTTAAGATTGAGGAATACAGTTTATATACACAACTAATAAGACTTATACCTCTGTAGCTAAGTGGTAACTTTGGATCATTCTTTGAAGACTTTGGGATAGGTTTAATAATGCTCTTATTTCACTGTGTGGTAATACTATTGGATGAATTAATATTTGCTTTTTTTTAAAAGATTTTTTTGTTTGTTTTGTTTTGTTTTTTTGGAATTTAAAGTTTTTACACTTTGTTAAAATGTTTTAAATAATATAAGGTCAGGTGCAATGTTTACATTGTTTGATTTCACAGTAATCCAAAAGTAATATGTTGTAAATTGTAATATGTGTGCTTACATAGGCCTATTTGTCTGCTTTTAATGAACAATAATGTTTTATTTGTAAAAAAAGTCTTGCTTGATCCCCAAGAGGTGCAGATGACATGGAAAATAATAACCAAACTAAGGCAGTCCGTGTATAGGTGAAAAAATGCGTTGTGAATTTATTATTTTGCATATAGGCCAATACAACAGACAAATCAATGTATACAAACAGCTAATACTAATCAGTCTTAATTATCAGTCATGAATGATTATACTATCATTATATGGCATTCCACCCAACACACAAGGCCTTGTATTAGCCTTATACATCCAGTAGAGGGCACTAATACAGCACATATATACGCATGCAAAATAAATATGAATCCACAATAAGTCATTCGAATGGAAATACTAAAAAATATATATTGAAACTCCCCTTTTAAGCACTATGGATAACATTTTCCAAGTTTCATTTTGTGGTCAAATAGTCTAGTCCCCGATTATAATACGACCCTGTTGTTTAGGATATTTCCATTGGTTCTTATTCAGGCCAATAGGGTATTTGTGTGAATAGCATAGAAGTTTTATGCTCTCCAATGAACTTAAATCCTATATAGCCTACGTATTTGACCAGGGCACCCTCCAGGGCTCTATACCAGGTCCCCTAGTTTTCCCTCAGCCCACTAGGTGTAGTTCACCTATTTGTGTCAAATATAGAGCGTCATATACGCAAATAATATTTTTTTTTAATAATAAGTGAATAAGAAAATAAGTGTAAGACATACTACTGTATTCTAAGATACCGTATGCACTGCTTAAGTACAGTTTTGAGGTATATTTGTACTTTAATTGAGTATACTTCCAATTTCCAGTACTTTTACTTTTACTTTAACGATGGACTCAACTCACGATACAATTCAAATCACCATATTAGGTTCACGATATGATTTTTTTACGGTTACTACGTAGTTACTTTGTAGATTTATTTTGTATTTTTTTTACAAAACATACATTAACCACTTCAGCCCTATATATATTGAAAATAGCCGATCTACAAGCTCGAGCTTGTAGATCGGCTATTTTCAAAAGGTTTTTAAACATTTGAAATGGGATATTCTGCATGATCAGTACTTTCTTCTTTTGGTATCCTTTAAGTTAACGCTGTAGTTCTACATTGCAGTATTGATACTTTTACTTAAGTAAAACAATTGGAGTTTTTCCCACCACTGCACATGTTCTACTTGGAAGTTGACTGAAGACTGACTTTCGTCTGGTTGTCTGGCGGCAGGGCTTTCCCTAGATGATGTCCCGTGGTGATGCCGACCTCTTTCGCCTTCCACTCCTCTCTCGCCTTGTCGTGGAGCAGGAACCCCCCTTGAAAGCTGAGGTCAAAAAGCTCGCACGGCGCAAAAGTCAAAGGCTTTTCGGAAAGCAGTCCCTTCAGTCTGCCGCGCCACCCGTCCAGCATGGCAGTGCGCGCCGCCGGGGGACTGTGAGTCGGACACCAGAATATCTGAGGAGCGAGAACCTGAAATCCACAGAAGTGGAGAACGCCATTCTGCAAGAAACAAGGAACAGTAAACACACATGGAGAAAATAATAGCTAAATACCGACATGACAACACACTGAATAAGAGACTTGTCTACTCTGAGGCCATTTTAGATCCATAGTAGACGGTAATACCATCCACACAGAGGTCATCTCTGTGTCATGCAATGTTTTGTCACTTTTTGTCACTTTATCATTGTTATTATCATTATTATTACTTACGTCATTACTACTATTATTATTAGTATTATCATTATTACTATCATCATTACTGTTATTTCTATTTTGCTACTTTGTTGTTGTAGATATAAGCCCCATTTATTGACAGCTTAGTTTGATTGTAGCATTTAGGAAGGCCACTCAACAAGCCCTTCTGGGGTTTTTTTGGCCTTTCCGGCACATCACGTTTTGATTTGGAATTTTCTTTTCCTTTCTATTTAAATATATCGTTTTTTTTCCTCACTTCTTATCATGTTTTGAATTTTACGTGTAAATAATCTAAACTAAACTAAACTCACTTGTAAAGGCCACAGTACGACATTGATGTCTCCATTGATGCCGTCAGGTTGGTACATTGTCTGCGTCGATCCAGTGCTGAAGGACAGCATTGCTTTCTTGTCCTTTAAGAGAGAAAAATGCAACAATTAAAATGTAAGGAGAAAGAAAAACCTAGCTCTGAAGGAATGTCTGCTAAACATATACATTTTTAACATTTGTAATTTGACTATTCCCTTGTGGTAGTTCAAAACAAACAACAAGTTTTAATTTATGACGTTGAAATTACACGTCTATCATCTATTAAAAAAAAAGTATGCTTTTACTGTTGCAGTTAACCAGCTCAAATCTATGTTGGCCATGGTTCCTGACATGCACAGAATAGGGACTGGGATGAATTTTATACGGAGTGCAGCTTTATACCTGAATAGAGGGTATGCTGTGTGCAGAGCCATCTAATAGAAGAGTTACGATGTTGAGGACGCTCAAGCTCTGTTCATGGAGCCTGAACTGAGACAAGCTGGAGTTGGAAATACATTGTTTTCAACGAGGGCGGCGCAAATAAGAGCTATTTTAAGCATGTGTGCAACATGACAACTGTTTTAAAGTATTGTACAGTAACAACTAAAGTCTCTTTAATGTTTATATTGTACTATTACTACAAAACAATCTAAAATAAAGGGATTTAAGATCATTAAAGCTGGGCTGTTGCCTGAGTCCAATTAATTTCTGCCTACTTCCGGTTGGAGAAAACCCAGTTGGTTTTCCACATTCTCAATAGAAGTCTATGTAGGAGAGCCGCCATTGGACTGGCCCCATGAAGTGACCGGAGTTTGCGTAACTCTGTCTATATCTAAGGCTCTGGCCGTGTGCATGCATTAAGTGAGTGGCAAATCGAGTGGCAAAGTGAGTTTAACGTCGATTAATACAATCAGATAAGACCTTTCGGTTTGTATATGGGCTGTGAAGGCCAGAAAGTAGTTTTTTGCCACTCAGTAGGTGTTCCCACATAACTAAAATGATGTCACGCGCATACCCTCTATTGTATTATGAACGCCCAACAGTATGGGACATTTTAACATTAAAGTTTTTTTAACCTGGGCATTTCCCAGAGTATAATTTGTTTGTTCCTTGTTCCTTGTTTTTCTGTTTTTTTAAGTTGCTCATCTGGTAACACTTGAAATAAGGCTGAAAAAAGGCTGAGTTACACTTTTTGTTCACAGCGCACACCTGACAAAAGACCATTGATATTGAATATTGATGATGATAGTTAAATAGAATTGTTTAAATGCGATGCATATGTACTGTATGTGACTTTGTTATGGTCCGAAGGTACATTATGTCAGGAGATGTAGTTGGCCCTTGTTTTAATATTTTCTAATAGACCTATGGCCCATAGGTTGAACCCCTATGAACCCCTGGTTTAAGTGGTTAAATGCTTGACAAATTGTCCTAACCCTGTGTCTGTTCTCGTGGTTTTAAATTTAGGCTACTTGTAAAAAAAAAAAAAGACAGACCTTGAATATTCCATTGTTGTACATCTGTTTCAGGGAGAATGCAAAGCCTTGTGCCAACACTCTGTCCATCCATCCCTTCATGATGGCAGGCACACTGAACCAGTACAACGGAAACTACACATGAAACAATTAAAGACACACAGTGAGCAGGAAGAGCATGCAGGCAAGTCCTACAATAATAGATACACAAAAGACTGGATAATATATAGATGCATTGCATTCATGCATAGATAGATAGACGACCTGGAAAATAATGAGCTCGGCTTCTTTAACTTTCTCCTGCTCAGCTACAATGTCCTCTCGGAGGCGACCTTCCATCCAAGCGTACATGGATTCATCACCGTACTGGAAGAGCTCCGGGTTCTTCAGTTCACCTGGCCGACAAGCATCAGCAGCGTCAACACTCTGTGTGTGCGTGCGTGTGTATGTCTTTGCGTGCGTGCGTGCGTGCGTGCGTGCGTGCGTGCGTGCGTGCGTGCGTGTGTGCGTGCGTGCGTGCGTGCGTGGCTTTCATACAAGAAGGCACTATTCACGGGTGGAATGTATCAACAGCCAGTATGTCTGTCCGTGAGAAGCATGAGAACAACTACAGAGAGTGCTTTTTAAAAATAAAAATAAATTATCCCACGATTTTTTAACCCATTTTTCATCCAATGTGTCAATTATCTAATGTGATCATGGGCTCTACACACCCTCCACCAACCTGGGGAGAGCAACGGACTTGAACTCATGCTTCCTTAATGCATGAGTGTCCAAGTTGCTCCTTTACACCTGACAGGGGGGAGTTTCCCTGGTTGGACGCGGCGCGTGGAAGGAACACATTATTCCAACCAGTTTCTTTCCCCTCCATCAGGCAGTATAGAGACCAGGATTACTGCATGTTTTTTGTGAGGGTACCTACCCTATAGGGGACACGGAAAGGCCCTTTCGCCAACCCCGCCTCGGGTATGGGCACTGATGACGCAGAGGAGAGAACACGCCCCCCAGCGCCCACAGCATCCCCAGCAGGAATCGAACCCAGGACCTTCTAGCTGTGAGGCGACAGCACTACCGACTGTGCCACCGTGCCCCAGAGAGTGCTTTAAGGTCAAGCAGCAGTGCAAGAATTGTTTCCTCTAATGATCCAGCCTATAGGACATAACTACGCACTGGTTGTTGGAGGCTTTCGACAACTTGGGATGCCCAAAGACAAGGATGAAAGGCTGGCAAAGCATTGTGCTGTCTCTGCTGCCATATACCTGTAGAGCTGGCCTAGCCCTGATGTGCTGAGTGACATGCGTGTTGTATCCTGAGGACATTTACTGCACCTAAAATATTTGTTGTCCCTGTATGCATTCCCTGTGTGTGCACATAAATACATTGTACTGTAAACTGTGTGTGTGCATGTGTGTCCTTGTATCTCGGTTAGCAAAGGGCTTGATGTGGAGTCTGAAGTAACCTCGCGTCACCAGGCTTTCCACCTTGGAGGAAAGCCTGATCTGTGTTCCAAAATCACCATGTGAACCGGTCTGGAGCAGATGGTAACTTATGTCATGTTGTAGTCACTGATTTGTAGTCATCAGGCAGGAAACCACAAGACGGAATCAGAAGTACCCATTCATATTTGATTCCGCCTTGTGGTTTCCTGCTAGATGACTACAAATCATTGACTACAACATGACGAAAGTTACCATCCGCTCCCGACCGGATCATAAACCCGAAATGTAACGCTGAATGTGTGAGAAATTACCTTTGACGTCGTCTCGTGTGGCGTTGGCTCTGAAGTCCATGGCGTACAGGTCAGACACGATGACTTTGTAGCCCTGCTCTGTTAACTCTTCCACAGCCGCATCCCGCGCAGCGGCGTTGAACGAGCCTGGACTGTGGTGAGCGTATACAATCAGAACGGTCTTCTGAGCTGTCTCACGCACGCACGCACGCACGCACGCACGCACACACGCACGCACGCACGCACGCACGCACGCACGCACGCACGCACGCACGCACACACACACACACACACACACACACACACACACACACACACACACACACACACACACACACACACACACACATTCAATTCAATTCAATTCAATTCAATTCAATTCAATTCAATTCAATTCAATTCAATTCAATTCAATTCAATTCAATTCAATTCAATTCAATTCAATTCAATTCAATTGCTTTATTGCCATGAGAAAATATATGTTTACATTGCCAAAGCAAAAAGCAGAGCAATACAATACAATCAAAACAACTATGTACATTTGAAAGTCAGAATATCCAATACATCGATTTCTATGTACCAAGATCACTCGATGCAGATAGCGTATAGGAATACACACAATGATTAGTCTTTAGGGTGGTTGTGTTCCATTTGATATCCTTCTCCTATCACAGCAGCTCACAAATCTTGCTGCTGTGTTTGCACATTGTCGTACTTCCCGCAGCAGATATGGGAGTTTTTTATCATTAGTCGTGTTTTCAAAATCTCAGTGTGATTGTAATCTGTGGGAAGTATGTGTCTCTGATGTCTTGGTACACTGGACACGCGCACGCGCGCACGCGCGCACGCACGCACGCACGCACGCACGCACGCACGCACGCACGCACGCACGCACGCACGCACGCACACACAGACATTTCAGATTTTCAAAGGTATCAATGGCCAACTAACAGAAACCATACAGTAAAATAATAAATAATGTATGCAACAGTTGACCGCTTAACCCACCACTTTGACCGGCATCCTCCAGGCCAGGGCTATTAGGCCCCTCCTGGCCAATATACAAGCTCACAACAACGCTTCACATTACAACATGTTGTGAGCTTGCATATCTGCTTTTTGTCCAAAACGTCTCCCCCAGAATAATGGGATTTACCATGTGGTTAATTGAATTTGACTCTGAGAGTCATTACGTATATAGCAGCCTCATGTTACTTACAGCACATCTGATATGCACGTAAATATCAACAATGCGTGCATTATGTAACTTGACTCTCGGTGAAGTCATGCACCTCTGAAACCCACCCCACCCGCCAAGCATTCAAATAGCTGTAAAACATGTCCGACAAGGCTGTGTGTGTCAACAACAATATCTAGTTTCTAGCACAATTCTTCAGCTATGCTTTCTTCTCCTGTACATCACATTGATAGAACACCATGCAGGCTGAGGCTATGAAGCCAAAGCTCTTGTCTAGACTTTGTGTTAAACCACTTTCACATTCTCTGAGAACTAGTCGGTTAGCTGACGTGACATCCTTTACACTATAATAACTTCCTTACTCCAGGTTGCAGGAAGAAATATGACATAATTGTGCCTAGAGGCAAAATAAACGTTCTAATAATACATTACAGTGTTGTTTTTGGCAGCAAATTTTGATTTTAGTTTTAGTCATAGTCTCTTGCATTTAGTTTTAGTCACATTTTAGTCACCTGGAATGTCTTGGTGTTAGTTTAGTTTTAGTCGACATCATAGGATTTTAGTTGGCTAAATCTACAGTTGATTTAGTCGACTAAAATGTATTTTTGCAGACCTTGGTGGTGTTGTAATGCCTTCTTTTTTTTTACACATGCTGAAAATAGCCAAAAATACAAGCTCAAATAGCCGAAAATACAAGCTCACAGCGCGTTGCGCTGCGACGCGTTGTAAGCTTGTAGATCGGCTATTTTCAGCATGCAACCAAGTGTAAAATGACTTATAGTGGATCTCTTGTCCACTAGTCCCTTCCTAACATTTTAGTCTAGTTTTTATTTGTTGACGAAATTGTCAGTAGTCTTAGGCACGATTCATACTCCTATTTTAGAGCCGAATAAAAGTCGGTTCGGCTCTGTAGAGAGAGAGTCACATTGTAGGCTCTACAGAGCCGAACCGACTTTTATTCGGCTCTAAAATAGGAGTATGAATCGGCCCTTAGTCAGTGATGTTACCCATGTTTTAAATGGCGAGTTTGTACTTCTGCCCTCTAGGAGAAGATACAAAGAACCAAAGTGGAAGTACATCAGATTTAAGAAATCGTTTGTACCAGCATCAACTAAGATGTTGAACGAGGCTCTGAAACAGCGGTAACTGTGTGAGGCTAGATTATCCACATCATGTGTGCAATTGTGTAATGTTGTGTCTTCCTCTGTAATGTATTTTGTTTGTCATTTTTGTTTTATGTGTGGCTGTAGCTGGGGTGAAAGCCCAAAACAAATTTCCCTTGTGGACAATAAAGTTTACCTTGACCTTGATCGTAGCTTAGTTTTCATTTAGTTTCCATTTATTTTCCGTCAGTGTAAAAAGGTAGTCGACGAACTTAGTTTCAGTCGACGAAATCAACACTGATATACATTAGGCATGTTGATATAATGAGGGAAGTAGTCCGCACACAGGCTTTGCTCCAGTAGTGTTTTATTGTATTTAAAACACCATTAGTAAATGTACTAATGGTGTTTTAAATACAATAAAACACTACTGGAGCAAAGCCTGTGTGCGGACTACTTCCTTCACTGTATGTATCTACCTTAGTCCAGCACCAGCCAGGAACTGGATGTACGCAAGCCACCTGCTTTTTTAAACATGTTGATATAATGAAACATGTATCTGTACTACATTATTATGACTAGGGGATCGCATTCCTCCTAGTAAGCCAATCATTTATTGCCGGAATCAAGCGTATAATGTAGTAAATCACTACATTACTGTTACTATATGTAGTAGTACTAGTAGTACTATACTACGGCCACTATACTACCACTATTACTACATTACTGCTGTTATTACTACTTGACTGTTACTAGGCCTACAGTACATACATTTTACTGAATCTTTACATTGTCACGTTTTCATGATATTAGGGTAAGTTTATATTAATCAACACTAGGTGGTTACTCTACTCTCATAGTCTTTTTCATAATAGGCCTATAATAACAGCACCTTTTTAATAATATATAAACTATTACAGGACTCAGAAAGCAGTCTTTGTTGTTGATTGATTGATTGATTGATTGAAGTATTTATTAACAGTTTGCAGAATGGGTACATTTCACATGAAAGCATAACTCAATACAAAGACTGTTACTGTGGACGACACACTGAT
The DNA here is from genome assembly GCF_951216825.1 of Electrona antarctica. Lineage (NCBI taxonomy): Eukaryota > Metazoa > Chordata > Actinopteri > Myctophiformes > Myctophidae > Electrona > Electrona antarctica. The sequence goes on from NC_136808.1 coordinate 22,705,037, forward strand.
AAAGCATTACACTTGTTTACAACAGGGTCCACCTTTTTCAATTCATCAGAACATTTAGAGACTACAAATATACACTTGTATATAAAAAACAGGAACTCATGTAAGGAGGTAAAAAGGGAAAAGAATACAGGGGGAAATATATATAAGGGGAAATTAAGGGGGTGGGGGGATGTTATATTTCAAGAAGCACATGAAGGCCTATAAAATCACAGCAATAAATAAATAAATGGACTAATGGTAATATGCATACAATGATGGAACATTATGTTATGTCCCATTAATGTCATTTCTCGTATCTCGAAAACGTGCGATGAGACTATAGGTCTACCAATTAGGCTATATTGTTTTTCCACACTGAAATCACTGCAACATTGAAATCTTTAAACAGCAAATGCACTGTTAGCACTGTAGACTCTGTCTAACTGTCTGTAGCCTTTGGCTAATTCTTTCAGTTGAGATAATTACTCAAATCGACCATGACAGCTGACATGCTTTGTGCAGAACACCAGCTAAATTAAGATTGCCAAAAATGCGTTTCAGAATTTATATATAATTTGTGGGCAAGTGCAAATATGAAACGCATGTAGGCAATCTTATTCTTATCTTTGTTCAGCGCAAAAAAGAAAAAAAAAACTTTCTTTGCGCTGCGTTCATCGATGGAGACTTTACTCACCCATTTCCTGTGTTGGAGCAGCTGCCTACAGATCTTCCCCAGTGTGTGTGTGTGTTTGTGCGTGTGTGTGTATGTGCGCTCCAGTTGCGTGCGTACCTCTTAATACACCAGCGAAACACTGCACTTTTCGATTGGAACTCAAGATTTGGCAGTTACGCAACAATAGACTACTTTAGGGGGGTATGCGTGTGACATCATCATACTAGCCGGGCCGGAAGGGAAGTTATGCGGGATGGGAACGCCTACTGAGTTACAAAAAACTACTCTGGCCTCTCTGATTCTCTATAGTCTATACAAAGTTTGTAATCATGCAATCATAGGACTTTTCTGTTTGTATTACAAACAGAAAAGTCCTATGATTGCATTAAACAAACGACATTACAATCACTTTGTCACCACTTTGCCACAGCACTCTCACTTTATGCATGCCATACCCTCTATTCAGGAATGGATCAGGGGGCAAAGTCTGCACACTGATAATAGGCATTACACAAGGATATTATGACCAATGACCTGTAGATAGATAGATCTTTATTGTCATTGCTTGCATGAAACAACGCAATTCAGTTTAGAGCTTCACCACTGGCATACAAATAAATAACCATATACTGTGTACAATAACAATAAGTGCAATAGTGCTAGTGCAATGTAATAGTGCAACGTCATAATAGTTCAGCAATGCATAGTCCAAAGTTCAATGCAAAGACCATTTTCAGTACCCTTTTAAGAGTCTGGCAGTGTGCCGCAGGCTCGACTCCCGATCCCGATGGACTTTACTGCATGTCACTCCCCCATCTCTCTCCCCCATTTCCTGTCAGCCTACTGTCTGATGGTGGTCCTCCAGGACAGGTCGTCGGCCACAGTCACGCCCAGAAACTTAGTCTCCATTTTCGTCACCGCTAAACCCCTTATCCCTAAACTTCTTTGCCTTTTTTTTACTATTTTGCTAAACATTTTCGAATAGTTAAAATGGCCAGTCTACAACTCACAACGTGTCAATGTAGATTGGCTAGTTGAACTATTCAAAAATGTTTTTCAAAATAGTAAAAAAAGGCAAAGAAGTTTAGGGATAAGGGGTTTAGTGGTGAATCAGTGGTGAATCAATGATAATTTAATTTCCTTTGTTTTTGATGTATTTAGAGCTAACTCAGCTAAGTTGTGATTGCCGCACCATGCCACCAATCCTTCGACATCCCTCCTGTATAAGGTCTCACAATTTCCTGTGATGAGGCCAAGTACTGTTGTGTCATCTGCGAATGTAACTATACGGTTAGATGGAGAGGAGGAGCAACAGTCGTGTGTGAAGAGTGTGTAGAGAAGTGGGCTAAGCTAAGCACGCAACCCTGGGTGGCCCCGGTGCTAATGGGCAGGGTGGGGGAGATGTGCTTGCCAATTCTGACATATTTTGTGTGCGGTTAGTTAGAAAGTCCAAGACCCAATTACATAGTGTAGTGTTCAGTCCAAGTTGGTGTAGTTTGCTGTGGAGTTTACTAGGCAGGATAGTGTTGAAAGCTGAACTAAAGTCAATAAAAAGGAGTCTCTCATATGTGTTCTTAGGTGTTCTAACAGAGTGTGTAACACTCCTCTGTTGACCTGTTCCTCCTAGGCAAACTGATAGTGATCTAATGATGGCGGTATGGCAGCTTTGATGTGTTTCATAACCAGTCTCTCAAAACAATTAGCGACAATAGGGGTGAGTGCCACAGGCCTAGTCATTCAGGCCTGTGATATTCGGTTTCTTTGGAACCGGGACTATTGTCGCTGCCTTGAGACGTGCAGGTAATGACCATTTCCATATAGGAGCGGCCCAGTTGTGCCTTTTAAAACTCACATGTGACATGACTGAAGTAAGGCCAGGTACCACACAGGTATCCCACGATTTTGCAACCCATTTTTTCACCCAGTGTCAATTATCTAATGTAATCCTGGGCGCTACACTTCCTCTGCCAACCTGGGTGGGCAGCAGACCAACCTCATGCTTCCTTCTATGCATGAGGAGTCCAAGCTGCTTCTTTTCACCTGTCAGGGGGGAAGTTTTTTTCACGTAGCGCGTGGAAGGAACACGTTATTCCGACCAGTTCATTTCCCCTCCATCAGGCGCCCCGGCTGGCCAGGGGGAGGCAGATTAGAGACCAGGATTACTGCATGTTTTTGTGAGGGTACCTACCCTAGGGGACACGGGGAGAACATGCAAACTCCACACAGAAAGGCCCTTTCGCCAACCCCGCCTCGGGTATGGGCACTGATGACGCGGAGGAGACAACACGCCCCCAGCGCCCACAGCGTCCCCAGCGGGAATCGAACCCAGGACCTTCTAGCTGTGAGGCGACAGCACTACCAACTGTGCCACCGTGCCCCCAAGCCATTGTCTTTTAACAAATCGGCTGTCTGGAGGTGTGAAGTCCACTCCTGTGGGGGGAGGAAGGGTGGCAGGGGTCATTTTGACCGAAACAAATAGGCAGAGATGGTATAAGTATGCCTAAATTCATATTTAGAAAAAAAACAAAAAAAAAACAGAGATGATTTAAATTGAATATTTATAGGAAAAGTCATGGAATTGGAAACTTCTGAGAACTTCATGGGCAAAGATAAAAATCTCAAAATGGGTCAAAAGGACCTCACAGACACTCTAGGGAGGACAAAATCACATGGTGCAAGAGGATACGATTGCAGGTTCTGGTCTGAAAAGAATGTTTTGGGTCACTGTCAAGGGATTAACAGAACAGGTCATGTGGTTAATACATGTCTTAATCCGATTTAAATTTGCCTGAGAGACGAAAGGATTTATAGTCTGCATGCTGCTATACACTTTGAAACTTTGTGACAATTAAGCTAAGTAGCCCATGTTCCAAAACAGCCAAGGCACACCTTCAGTGTGAGTGTGCGTGTCACCGCCAGGTTGTTTGCGTGTGGCTTACAGCAGAGCGCCGGTCTGGAATGTGACGTCGCAGGCGACGAGACGGCCCTTGGAATGTTACCAGAGCACTTTTGTCGCCTGATCTTCAAGTGACTAAAGTAGTAAAGTGTACACAGTACGGTATGTCTGAGATAAATATCTGACCGTCTATAAAGGAAAAGACAGCAGGGGAAAAAAACATATAGGCCTAGGCATGTTGTTGTTTTTGTTGTTGTTGTTGTTGTTGTTGTTGTACAAAAGGCTGACTGTGAACTAGGTCTGTTAAGTGTGGGTCAATGATGAGTGTAATCAATGAAGGAACCTGCAGGTACAGTGAATGAGACTTTTCTCTTTTCCTCTTGCCTCAGTCAGGAGAGAACGTGTGTGTTTGGTCCAGTTCACATTAAGTTGTTGCTCCAACAGTGCTCAAGTTTATTGTTGCGAGACCGAAGGTCGCGTTTACTATGAAAACCTGCATCTCCCGTCCGTCTCCATATGATGGTATCGCGCCTCATGACAACTTGTGACATCATGGAGACACTTAATAGATCTCCATATATGGATCTGACCTCGTGACATCTCGTGACATCTCGTGACATCACGTGACATCATGGAGACCCTTAGATCTCCATAAATGGTTGTCAGTCCATCATATGTCAGTCTGACATCATCAAACCCTCTACACTCAAGACACACTATATGGCCATGAACCCTGGCCATGGATATGGCCATTCATCAACCCTGGCCATACCTGTTTTTCATTGTGCATTTTTTGGTCAAAGTTATGGGATGCCCTCTAATACAATCCCTGTGCCCATATATGGAGATCCCTGATGTCATCAATATTAAGCCCATATATGGGAATGTCAATATATGACCATATTGTTGTTTCAGGTCTGAAAACGTCAATTAAATTAAAAACAAACAAAAAAGGGTCAAAGTTATGGGATGCCCTCTAATACAATCCCTATTATGCCCATATATGGAGATCCTTGGTTTGTCATCAATATTAAGCCACAGTCTCATGATAACCAGTGTCGTTGCCGCAACGCGAGTCACACTTGCAAATGAACCAAGTCGCTACAACACATGGATGTCCATATGTGGAGCTGATAGTCACCTGATAGTCATGCCAAAGCGCCAGGCAGCGCTCTCTCCCAGCAGTCTGCCGTCACCCAGGCGCGCACGCCCTAAAGGGCGAGGCCGCTTCTCGCCCTCAGGGCGTCTTACTGGTGTGGAATGTGCCCTTTGATACCCTTTGTGTGCACGTTGGAAATGGTGTTTGATTGACAGTAGTATGATGGTGGAAAGCATTTCTTATTTGCCTTTATTTCTTATACATAACCAAGTAAATGGTCAATAATTCATTATAAATGAATATTTTATATTTTAAATGTAATATAATTAATATTATAAGGGCATCAGTTTCAAGAGACTGTGGAATGCTGATGTTTATTCTATACATACATTGTATACATTGTTTATTATGTTCCACCGTTTGGGTCATGTGTAAAATGTACAATGGGCATTAGGCCTAATTCATAGACAGCATAGTTCATTCTTATGAGATACAACAATTCATGTTGTATGCATACTGCTTGTTGATAAGCATCGGCAGGGTGATATATGTTTTATGTCATTATGAATGTGTCGCCTATATACAGTAATTCATGATGATGTGTGCAGGCATGGTGCCTTTGTAGTGGTGTTAATGATTATTTTATTTCTGTGCCATTGCAGAAAACCACTGTATACAAAAGAAGCACTGTACTGTACTGTACTGTACTGTACTGTACTGTACTGTACTGTACTGTACTGTACTGTACTGTACTCAGCCAAGCCTAAGTAAAACCCTAAATGTCTGTCCTGTGTTCTAACTGACACCCTTGGGTGAAGTGTGGAAGCCAGACCAGCCAGTATAGACCAGTTCATTATACAGTCCTTTGCTTTAACTCTCACTAACAATTATTATTATACATATTGTTGTTATTGTTATTATCTAAATGTGCTACATTTAGCCTACTGTAATTTAAATGATCGTAGAATCTGCACCTGGCTCGCTGATAACAAACTATCTTTACACCTGGGAAAAACTGAATCCATTCTCTTTGGATCTAATAGTAATCTCAGCAAGGCAAATGGCTTCTTGGTTAGAGTGGGTGACAATGTTATCACACGTAAAGATGAAATTACCTACCTAGGTTCCATCCTGGAGGCTAATCTTTCCGGTGATAAAATGGCCACCAACGTAATCAAAAAAGTCAACCAAAGAACAAGATTCCTTTACAGGATCTCCTCACTGGTCGACAAAAACACCTTGAAGACCTTAACAGGAGCCCTTGTACAAGGCTTCTTTGACTATGCATGCACCTCCTGGTACCACAGCACCTCAAAGGCCCTTAAAACTAGGCTCCAGACCTCCCAAAACAAACTGGTCAGGCTCCTACTTGGCCTCACCCCCCGAACCCACCTCACCCCTGCCCACTTTGACAGACTGGCATGGCTTAGGGTCGGCGACAGAGTACAGCATCTTGCAATGTGTCTGGTCCACAAGATTCGATACTCCACCAAGATACCCATGTACCTGTGTAGATACTTCCTTAATGTTAACGAAGTCCACACCCACAACACCAGAGGGAGTGCAACGAATCATGTTCAACCCAGATTCGGCACAAACAAGGGACTAAATTCTTTTCGCTCCTATGCCACCAAAATGTGGAACGCCCTACCAACAGTCATTAAGACATGCGAATCCCTTGACTCCTTCAAAACCGCTCAAAGGGCACCTACGGATGGCTGCAATTCGAAACTGGCCCCCATAAAAATCTGAATCCCCCCACCGCCCCCCCCCCCCCTTTTTCCCCTCACTGTATATGTTTCTTTTCCCTTTTTACCTCCATTATGATGAATTCCTGTACTGTTCTTTGTCTATATAGAAGTGTCTATTTGTACGTCTCTAAATGTTTTGATGAATTGAACATGGTGGACCCTGTTGTAAACAAGTGTAATGCTTAATTGGGTCGTCCACTCACAGTTAACAGCCTTTGTATTGAGTTTGTGCTTGAAATGTACTGTAATTCTGCAAACTGTTAATACAATTTTCAATCAATCAATCAATGACTTCTCCACCACACTCAGGTTAACAGGTTCAGCGCCATCTGGTGGATTCCCTCCGCCATGACGACATGAAGTTCAGAGGTATCAGTTTGTCTGTTGGAGATGTCTGTTGTCTGATGGATTGTGTTCTATCTCTGTTATCCTCTCAATTATTGTTTTTATTTCACCAAATCAAATCAATCAATCAATCAATTGGAGCTGATCGAAAAGCAGAGCAAACATTTGGAAAGATTCTTTCTTTCTTTCTTTCTACTCTATTTTAACAGCTCTCCGTGTTGCACTTTTTAATTGTTTTTTTGTCTTTCAAGTTTAAGCTCTCATACTTTTGAAGTTTATTTAATTTAAAATGCTTTATCTTTGATGTAGGCCTAATAAAGTAGACATACACACATAAACACTAATTCAGTTCAAACTTATATCGCCTCCTTAAAGTTACTTAATTAAATTATGTTTATATCAAAAGCATCATTCCTGCTAGCATTGATCCGTTACAGTTTGCTTATTGTTCAAATGGATCTGTGGATGATGCGATCTGCCGATCTCTCTTGCAAAACACACTGCCTCATTGGTACACCTTCAAAAGAAAAACTCTTATGTCAGACTACTGTTCATACACTATAGTTCCGCATCCAACACCATTGTTCCATGCATCTAAATAAAAACTCAGAGGTCTTGCATGGTCTGGGTAGCTCCATCTGTAACTGCATGGTCTGGGTAGCTCCATCTGTAACTGGCTACAGGCAGGCCCCAGTCTGTACGCTGCACGCCAGGGACGTGCACACATAAACATCAAAGGGGGCTTCAGCCCATGCCCTTTTACCCGTCAATCAACTGCCCTCTCCAAACCACGAATGTAGCATTTACTATGGTGAAAGAAATACAAATGCCACTCAATTCCATGCATGCCAGGCTGCAAGGCAGCATTCAGGAGAATTGCTTTTTTCCCTCGAAGTCTCCTGAACTTGAACGCAGCATTTTGTGTTGAACAAATTTAACACACATTTCTCTAATTTAACTAGGCCTACATGCCCTGTTCCAACTACTCCCTTCCAGAAAACGCTACCAGTGCAAAGACTGAAGAAATTAATTACCAGAGCATCAAATCTCGTGCCACTCGTCTCAGTAACAGTTTCTTCCCCAGGCAGTCAGGCTGCTGAACAGCTGACCTTGCACTGTAATGCACTTTACATTATTCTACTACTATGCACTTTGTTGTTTGTTTTTCTTTTGCACTTGGCCTTGTGACCATATTGAATGTTGTCTGAAGACTGAGAGCACACAATGAATTTGATTGTATTTATACATTATGACAAATAAACCTGAACCAATTTATTTTAAACACATTTATGCTTCTAAATAGTTTATCGCTGATTCTATATACTCTTTGTACATTTCAACACTCCAGGTCCTGCTGGAAGATGAAATCTGCATCTCCATACAGATCCTCAGCAGAAGGAATCATGAAGTCCTCTAAAACATTCTGGTACACTGCTGACCTTGGATTTAAGAAAGCAGAGTTTACCAACACCTGCACTGGACATTGCACCCCAAATCATGACTCATTGTGGATATTTCACACTGGACCTCACGCAGCTTGGATTCTGTTCCTCACTTGTCTTCCTCCAAACCCCCAAACAAAATGCACACTTTACTTTCATCGGAAAAGAGGATCTGGCCCCTGACCATATACCGCCAGAAGCACCACAACCTAGTTTGATGCCCATGCCATCAGTGCTTTACTGGACAGCCAACTCGCCGGACCTAAACCCAAGAAATGGGGTATTATCAAGACGAAGACCCAAAAACAAAGAAGAGCTGATAGCAAGCATCAAGGAAACCTGGGCTTCCATAACTCAGGCAAGATTGACATTTCTGTTTACCATATTTAGTACCATATTTTGATTGATTTGATCCTAATTTCTTAATGTGGCATTCAGATTAAAACATTCATGCTCTGCAAAAACGGAGGAGTAAATGGTGATTTCTTCACAGTATTCAAATTTTGTGAAATTCTGTATGGGTTTTATGAGCTGGAAGCCAAAATTGTGTAAAGATAAAAAATAATACTTGAAATCATTTACGTTGTGTGCACTGAATATACGACGTCACACTGATAAGAAACAGCATGCGCGCGCATAAAGGCAGCAGAAGAACACCACCTCTCATAAGATGCAATGGAAAAGTTCTAGCTGCACTCACGTGTAAAAAATGCCCCATCAAACTTTCAGATGCTGTTTTTCTCCCAGTGTGGAGGAAGAATGATTAGGATTTTTATTGTGATCTCTCGCCCTTGAAATATATAATCCTTGATTTCCGTTGTGTTTGAACAATAATAGCAATTCAAAACAGTTGTCCTCAAAACCACACATCCAGTCGCTGTCATAAGAACGGGAGGTGCGCTCATGATCACGGATTCACGTCAGCAGAGCCTATTTGTGCACGGCTGCACACTCTATGGGCTGCACGCGCACCTGCAGCCCATCAAGTAAAATGTATGCTTCGTCCCGCGATGGTGTCGCGCACGCAGACCTCTACGCTCACAACAGTCGCATCCGCGATGCGATGTGAGCTTGTATATCAGCTGTTCTCTGTGCGCAACACTGTTGGGCTTTGAAGTATAAATGTCTCCTAGGGTGCACCTCACTAGCCAACTCACAAGAGGAGGTTAAATGGACTGAAACCAGCGCTCCCCAAAACAACAGGTTTGGAGATCTGTTGGGAATTGATTACATGAAACAGTCACCCGTGCGCCCAGTCCCAATGTTTGTAAACAATTCATTGGTCTATAAGGGCCCCCTTCCTCCTTGTATTTGCCTGAAAAACGTTGTAGACTTCTGTTCGAAACGAATTGAAATGTAGTGCAGTGTATGAAGCACTAGAGGGCGACGCCAACACTACTTTAGGTGAGATGGATTTACCTGAGCTGCACTCTCGGGTATCGGGGTCACTCCACCATGCAGTCTGGTGGTCTTTCCATGTGTGTCTGTGCGTGAGCAATGAGCATGTTTTAATATAGGTATGGCATTATGTGTGTATTTGTCCATCTTTCACTCCAGTTTGTGCTGTTGGTATAAGGGCATGATATAGGCTCGTCCTTGTTTTTCATTAGGCACTTTTGACTTTTTGCTGTTTCGTGTGAAAAGAAGTGGAGTATCATTGTGGATCGTTTTCACAACTCTGTGCTGTGGTTGCAGATGGATTACTACACAAATCCCCTCTCTTTTAATATTTCATGGTAATAATTGAATTGGACTGCATTTAAGGCACCTTATTTGGAACGTGACTGCAAGACCACCAAAGAGGAAAACCACACTTTCAGTAGGTGAGTGTAATTGTGTCTGAGTGAGTTTGTGATGCATTCTGCATGTCCTATACTAGGCTACTTTGTGAGGAAATAATAGCAGCCCATGTTCTGAAATCAAGGAAGATGTAATTATTTAATCATTTTTGTCATGGTTCTTACACATGCACTTTCTCTGACCCTCTAACAGCTTAGTTATGTTAAAGTATTGATTTAAAAAATATATAAATCAACATCAACCCATACATGCTTACTGCATCCACAACCAATACAGTATTTTATGTCTATATGTATTTATTTGCTTGTATGCTTGTGTGCTTGTTTGCTTGTATTGGTCTCCAGTGGACATGCATGTTTGTGGAAAAGAAGAAAAACAAAAACATTACACTTTTGTTTTATGAGAAACACATTTTATTGAGACCCCTCCGAATAATGATTGATTGTGTTGTAATACTACAGTCACTTAAGCAGCACGTAGTTCAGTCAGTTTAGTACATTAGGTGGACTTTAACCCCACAACACTATAGAACTGAATGGGACTATAAGCCACTCAATGTGAGATGAGATTAAGAAAGTTTGGCAGGGAAGCCAAACTTCATAATACACTGTGACTCCGATGTGTTGACATTCTCTCAACGCCTTAGATTATATGTACATTTTCATCAAAGCTTTCAGTACATGATTTTACATGTCAGGAAAGTAAAATATGTGATAATCTTACAGAGCCTTTATTGACCACGGCACTACAGTCATGTTAAATGTAAAGTAAAAGTACTCATTGTGCAAAAGTGTTAGCCTGGCTAATAAGCCAGACCGAATCAGCCGTTACAGTGTGATTTGAGTCTGGGTTATTAGCCAGGCTACAAAAGTGTCCCATTTTAAGTTTGAAAATAGCCGAATGTATTCACCTGTTTCCTAGGTGTGTTTTCCACTTCCTGTCGATTTGATCCAATGAAATCCAATGAAACTGGTCAGATGACCAATGATATCCAATGAAATCGACAGGAAGTGGAAAACACAGCCTAGGAAACAAGTACAGTACTTAAGTAAATGTACTTAGTTGCCTTCCACCACTAGATGTAGAAGGTGCTTGCAGGTTGTTGTTCTTTAGTTGCCTTCCACCACTAAATGTAGAAGGTGCTTGCAGGTTGTTGTTCTTTAGTTGCCTTCCACCACTAGATGTAGAAGGTGCTTGCAGGTTGTTGTTCTTTAGTTGCCTTCCACCACTAGATGTAGAAGGTGCTTGCAGGTTGTTGTTCTAAATGTAGAAGGTGCTTGCAGGTTGTTGTTCTAAATGTAGAAGGTGCTTGCAGGTTGTTGTTCTTTAGTTGCCTTCCACCACTAAATGTAGAAGGTGCTTGCAGGTTGTTGTTCTGTTGCCTTCCACCACTAGATGTAGAAGGTGCTTGCAGGTTGTTGTTCTTTAGTTGCCTTCCACCACTAGATGTAGAAGGTGCTTGCAGGTTGTTGTTCTTTAGTTGCCTTCCACCACTAAATGTAGAAGGTGCTTGCAGGTTGTTGTTCTTTAGTTGCCTTCCACCACTAAATGTAGAAGGTGCTTGCAGGTTGTTGTTCTTTAGTTGCCTTCCACCACTAGATGTAGAAGGTGCTGCAGGTTGTTGTTCTTTAGTTGCCTTCCACCACTAGATGTAGAAGGTGCTTGCAGGTTGTTGTTCTTTAGTTGCCTTCCACCACTAGATGTAGAAGGTGCATGCAGGTTGTTGTTCTAAATGTAGAAGGTGCTTGCAGGTTGTTGTTCTTTAGTTGCCTTCCACCACTAGATGTAGAAGGTGCTGCAGGTTGTTGTTCTAAATGTAGAAGGTGCTTGCAGGTTGTTGTTCTTTAGTTGCCTTCCACCACTAAATGTAGAAGGTGCATGCAGGTTGTTGTTCTTTAGTTGCCTTCCACCACTAGATGTAGAAGGTGCTGCAGGTTGTTGTTCTTTAGTTGCCTTCCACCACTAGATGTAGAAGGTGCTTGCAGGTTGTTGTTCTAAATGTAGAAGGTGCTTGCAGGTTGTTGTTCTTTAGTTGCCTTCCACCACTAGATGTAGAAGGTGCTTGCAGGTTGTTGTTCTTTAGTTGCCTTCCACCACTAGATGTAGAAGGTGCTTGCAGGTTGTTGTTCTTTAGTTGCCTTCCACCACTAGATGTAGAAGGTGCTGCAGGTTGTTGTTCTTTAGTTGCCTTCCACCACTAGATGTAGAAGGTGCTTGCAGGTTGTTGTTCTTTAGTTGCCTTCCACCACTAGATGTAGAAGGTGCTTGCAGGTTGTTGTTCTTTAGTTGCCTTCCACCACTAGATGTAGAAGGTGCTTGCAGGTTGTTGTTCTTTAGTTGCCTTCCACCACTAGATGTAGAAGGTGCTTGCAGGTTGTTGTTCTTTAGTTGCCTTCCACCACTAGATGTAGAAGGTGCTTGCAGGTTGTTGTTCTTTAGTTGCCTTCCACCACTAGATGTAGAAGGTGCTTGCAGGTTGTTGTTCTTTAGTTGCCTTCCACCACTAGATGTAGAAGGTGCTGCAGGTTGTTGTTCTTTAGTTGCCTTCCACCACTAGATGTAGAAGGTGCTGCAGGTTGTTGTTCTTTAGTTGCCTTCCACCACTAGATGTAGAAGGTGCTTGCAGGTTGTTGTTCTTTAGTTGCCTTCCACCACTAGATGTAGAAGGTGCTTGCAGGTTGTTGTTCTTTAGTTGCCTTCCACCACTAGATGTAGAAGGTGCTGCAGGTTGTTGTTCTTTAGTTGCCTTCCACCACTAGATGTAGAAGGTGCTTGCAGGTTGTTGTTCTTTAGTTGCCTTCCACCACTAGATGTAGAAGGTGCTGCAGGTTGTTGTTCTTTAGTTGCCTTCCACCACTAGATGTAGAAGGTGCTGCAGGTTGTTGTTCTTTAGTTGCCTTCCACCACTAGATGTAGAAGGTGCTTGCAGGTTGTTGTTCTTTAGTTGCCTTCCACCACTAGATGTAGAAGGTGCTTGCAGGTTGTTGTTCTTTAGTTGCCTTCCACCACTAGATGTAGAAGGTGCTTGCAGGTTGTTGTTCTTTAGTTGCCTTCCACCACTAGATGTAGAAGGTGCATGCAGATTGTTGTTCTAAATGTAGAAGGTGCTTGCAGGTTGTTGTTCTAAATGTAGAAGGTGCTTGCAGGTTGTTGTTCTTTAGTTGCCTTCCACCACTAGATGTAGAAGGTGCATGCAGATTGTTGTTCTAAATGTAGAAGGTGCTTGCAGGTTGTTGTTCTAAATGTAGAAGGTGCTTGCAGGTTGTTGTTCTTTGCACAACATCGGGTTAAGATTTGTTAACCCATTCAGGACGGGAACCCCTTTGGGTGTTTGACGCATTATGTTATACTCTAGCTATTGAAAAATAGCAGATCTACAAGCTCATAGCGCGGCACAGAGTGCTGCGCTACAAGCTTGTAGATCTGCTATTTTTGAAAAATCGTGAAAATGTGGCACAAATCTTTTAATATATATTCTTTCAGAGCGAACATTTTTAACTCAAATCTCTGGAACTACATTTTCAGATGGGTGTCGGCGCCAAATAAAAAACGTTTTTCTTCTGATTTTAGAATGAAGCCTCAGGTCTACATTTAAAGGTGAGACAGGCTATACTCTGTGACCACTGTTGTAATCTCTAAATGGACCCCCGGTCTGGTTCTGACAGGCTGGTAGTGTGTGCAGGCTGGGTGGTGTGTGATAATCCAGTTGAAGTATTCCTTTGGTACGGGGGCGACATCGGCGGGCCCGGGAGAACGCGGCACGAGACAGTATCACGCTAAAGGTTCACAAAGTTTATTACACAAACGGGGAACATATATATAGTGCTGGATCATAGTGACGTGACAACAAGATATGAGACATAGAAACGTGACATGATAATGACAAGGCAGCAAGGCTGACCTTACTGGCGCTAACTAAAAGATGTCTCTCGTGGCCTATCTATAAAGTAGGCTACAGTACAGGCTATCACATATCACTACACTGTACACTGTATCTCAAGTTCAAGTACACAGACTTAGATGTACATGGACAACTCATAACAACCACATCCTCTTCTCTTGTTCTGCCTGTGCTCTACTCCAGACTCCATAGTATAGACAGAGCTGATAGTTTCATATCTACCACCAACACAAGCCTCATTATATCATACATTACAATGATTACCTCATTACCCACACACACACACACACACATACTGGTTTGTTGTAACTCCACACGTGTTCAGCACTTGTCGTACTTGACATAATAATAATTTGAATAAAAGAGATTTAAGGCAACCCATGTCATTTCTGGAGTGGAAAAACAGAGTCATCTGTAAATGGTGCATTTATATAGCGTCTTTATCCAAGGCACTTTACACACGCTTTACACAGCATTACATTCACCCATTCACACCCACATTCATACACCGATGCCGGAGGAAACCATGCAAGGCACCAACCTGCACATCGGGAGCAATAGCAACTAGAAAGGTCGCAATTTTAAAAAATTGCAAAGTGTGGTTGCCGCAGTCGCTTACATAGGCCCCTCCCACTAACGTTGCTAGCCAATTACAATTTCAAGTCACACCTGTGATCATGTGTAAGTAATTCGGAGGGTATTTAAGAGATCTATTGTAGTCGATAGGGCTCGCGTGAGTACATGAACCACGTGACCGGGCTGTTTTCTGCCCCCTCAATGTCGCAACTCTGTCTATACTAGTCTATGGCTCTGTTGTAATCCAAACGTACATGCGTGTGGGTATAGGGATAGGGTGGCCTGGCTGGGTGTATGACTTGACTACCGCGGCCTGAATGATTCAGCCCTGCAGCCCTGGTGTGAGATATGATGTGGACAACAGATGTCAATATGAAGTTGAGGATAACATTGACCACTTCTGTGTCTTAGTCATACTTCTCTCTCCTTTCTTTCGTAATCTTTTTTGTCATCAGACGGACAGCTTTGTCATATACTTCTCTCTTTGTTGACGTTTTGTTAACTCATCCTCCTGCCGTTAACCCAGTGGTGGAAAGTAACTAAGTACATTTACTCAAATAATGTACTTAAGTACAATTTTGAGGTATTTGTACTTTACTTGACTGTATTCCAATTTCCAATACATTTACATCTACTCCACTACATCTCAGAGCCAACATTTGTACTTTTACTCCACTACAATTATTTGAAAACTTTAGTTACTAGTTACTTTGAAGATTTACATTTTCATTAGAAAAACATACATTACTGTAACCACTTCAACTCTATATACATTTCGACCATTTGAAAATAGCTGATCTACAAGCTCGACCTCTCTTTTCTGTTCAAATATGAATATAAACTGGAAAGGTTGCAATTTAGAAAAAGTGTAAAGTGTGGTTGCTGCAGTCGCTTACATAGGCCCCTCCCACTAATGTTGGTAGCCAATTACAATGTCCGTCAACCTTGTGATCATGCGTAAGTAATTCGGAGGGGATTTATCCCCCCAAAATCATGTTTTTGCAACAATCGGTTACACTTTTCGCATTTGCGGCGCCCCCTATGGATGAAAATGGAATTCCTTTTGGAACTTGGTTGATTGAACCACCCGGGACATGTGATTAAAATTTGGGATGGTTTGGACATTCCGTTCGTGATTTGTGGCATTTTTTTTTAAATAGGCCCCTCCTACTAACTTCGGACGACGATTACGGCCGAAGTATACGCACTACCAAAATTCTGCAGTTGGTCTTTTAATCGGATAGGTCCGGAGATCATGTGTGCCGATTTTTGTGAGATTTGGACAAAATCTGTAGGAGGAGGAGCCAAAAGTGTGTTTTGGAGAAAATTCAAATTTGCAGGATTCTTTTCCCTGATGATAATGGGCGTGGCCTATATGTGGAAATGCATCATGACCCAAGGAATCCATGGAAAAAGAAATTTAGATTTGACGACTTACGGTTCAAGAGTTATAGGGAAAAACGCAAAGTGGGCTGTAATAGCGCCACCATGAGGCCGACTGATGTAATTCCCTTTCAATTAATTTTCATAATTATTATGAACCTCCCCCCCAAGTCTTTTCCCAAGGGAAAAAAATACTTAAATTTTGTCTTCGATTTCCCCATTATAAGTCTATGGAGAACTAATTAATTAATATCAATTAAACTATACAATGGATCTCTTAGCAAAATACAAGCACACGATTCCCGATGAAGCCGGTCGATTTGACATATGGCTCGAGTGTGTGCGGCAAAAACTGTGGGAGGAGTAGTGCGGCAAAGTATCCAAATGTACAATAACAATAGTCTGGTTGCCCTGTTAGGGCAACCACACTAACTGTGGGAGGAGTAGTGCGGCAAAGTATCCAAATGTACAATAACAATAGTCTGGTTGCCCTGTTAGGGCAACCACACTAATTAGGGGTTCAGAGTCTTGCTCAAGGACACTTCAACACTAACTCTGGGGGAGCCCCAGGGATCGAACCGGGAACCTTGCGGTTCCCATCCAGTCACTCTACCCCTGAGCCACTGCCGCCCCATCTGATTTCAGAATCAGTTTTTATTGTCACTTCCACAGTATACACTAGGCATACAGGGGAGCAAAATACCGTTCTCCACTACTCATGGTGCTTGTCACATTTAAAAACAATTGACACGTTAAAAAGAAGCAAAGCCATTGAGTTTCGGGCGCCTGCTGGCCTAGTGGTCCAGGCGCATGCCACATAATAGGCTTTGGCCTGACAGCACGTTGCGTGTTCGATTCCCGTTCATGACGACCTTTGCTGCATGTCTCTCCCCTTCTCTCTCTCTCTCTCTCTCTTTCCTATCAGTCTTCACTTGATACTATCAATAAAGACAGAAAAGCCAAAAAACTAAGTTTGGTAGAGTTTTGTTGAATTTGGGGTGTGGGAATGTAAAATACAACCATTAATGTGAAAATTGATCTGTTTATGTACAACACATAGCCAAAACTGTGATTTAACATGTATTGACACAGATTCCGAAACAGGTTAAGTGTTTGTTTAAGGGGCGTTGTAGTGTGGAAAGCATCAAGGACCCGAAGCAGGGTACAGTTTTTAATGGCTTGGATTAGTTAACACAATGTAGTGGGTTTGCCTCTAGAGACCTGAGTTGAGCATGAGAAGACTGAGGAGATAGATTACAACAATTGGGGTTCCGTTGTGGTTCAGTTTGTTTGAAAGGTGGCTACAGGTTCAAGTTACTATTACTGCCAGATTACTGTACAGTGTACAGTACTGCCTGTCGGGCAGAAACAAACGTGTTTTGGGGTGAGCCTTCCGGTTACCTATACAGCATCACATACATTAGTTCCAGTTGCCTGGAACTACTACTTGCCATTCTCGATATCTTATGCCATGCATGTCCTCCCATGGAAAAGCGAGTCACTTCCCCATTGTTACGTTGTTATCTTAGTATCATTGCAGCGATACGTTTCAGAATAACCTCATAGTGTTGTGTCCATTGTTGTTTGTATGATTTGTGTATTTTATGCCACTTAAATTAGCTAAACGCAAAAAGTGTATACGAGATCTTGCGATAACGCATAGAAAGCTGAAATTTATAGTATAACACGATAACAGTGGTTCTCAAAGTGCGATCGAGGGGCCCTCAGGGGCAGGGTCCTTTAGGGGGTTCCATATTGACCCAATTACAGGTCTGTACAACACAATTGCGAAAAGATTTGTGCAAAGATCCATTTGTGCAAAGATTGAGAGCCACTGCTATATACTGTAACTGCTACATAAGGTGAGATGGTGAACGTTATATTTGATCCCCAGAGGCAGGTTCAAGGAAACTCAGTATGACACGTTATATCCTTACGTTAAACCACTGACACTGGAGAAGTAGCTGCATGTCTATTGTTGGTTGGCTGCTACTAAATCATGTAAGAGAGTTCCTTAAACAAGAACATTGTGGCACCTTTTAATTATGAAGGTACGTTGTGTAAGACCATGCTACGACTCTTGTTAGTTATTCATACAGTAACACTGTTACACATACATCTCTTGTGTTGCATAGAACAGTGGTTCCCAAACCCTTTCATGCCAAGGACCCCCAAATTGACATGTATTAGCCCGCGGACACCCATTTGAAAAATATATGCCCATATACCATTACCCCCCCACTTGAGAAGAATTCTATGGCTCTAGCAGTGATTCTCAACCGGATGCCCATTTAATGGCATTTCTATCTCTGGGACCCCCAATTCATATGGTAAAATCAATATTAATTTAACTCTGAGAGTGTACAAATGGAACCTGTTAGACCCATAAGGGTCCATTTGGTTCTTGTCATTTAGCTGGGGACCCCCTGAAACTGCCTCAATGACCCCTGGGGGTCCCCGGACGCCACCTTGGGAACCACTGGCATAGAAGAGATGGAATTAGTGCATATGGACTGTGTAGCTACAGTATATAGGGATGGAGCATGATTACCGATACCCGGAAACATCTGATAACAAGCTTATTGAGTACCCGTTATCAATAAGCTTTGGGCTTATCAAGCCTGTTATGGAGCATAGTGGCCCATGACGTCATCATGTTTAAACAATCAATACAAGAGGCAATCAAGAAATAAATGTAATCATCCATGCTGGCACAAACATGTCTGTCTAAAAGTGTATTGATACCTGCCAACTAGCACTGTCCGGGGAAACACAATTACGCTTTTAAAGTGACGCTGGGACGGTACACATGGGCTCGATAAGAACATCGGGACGTATCTCTCAAGACATAAGACGTTGCTGAGCACAACATGTTTTCTGTTTTCGCACTGTTGAATCTGTACTGGACTTTAGTGGAGGAGTTTTGGGGGAAAATAAAGACCCTTAAATTGCATTTCTGACTGTTCTTGGAGCCATGGCCCTTTGGGCAACTTTACAAGTGCAATACACCATTCTGTTGTAACTGTCAGTTGAGTATGAAAAGGCTTAACAGTTTCATTGACTAATCTTTCATCATGAACTCATACAGGTGAGGTGGGGTGTGCACTGTGTAGACATGTTTGGGTTCGTGGCTGGGTGTTAGTGGCAGCAAAATGCACATTTTCCAATGACATGTGAAGCCTTCCTTCCATGTGGGCGCACACACTTACTTACAAATGGATTATAGATTCCCGCCCTGGCATTAAAGCTGCTATAAGCAATAATATGTCAAAATTGTAATGACCTTTTTATTTTTTGGTATTCAGACAGCTAGCAATGGGTAAATGCTCCCAACGTTCTAGGTACATCTTTGAATGCAGATTGTGGCCCTAGATGTGTCACAGAGACTAAATATTTTTGGGAGCGTTTTACTCATTTGCTGGCTGTCTGAATACTAAAAAATAAAACACAAAATGTTGACATATTATTGCTTATAGCAGCTTTAAGGTCTGCTGCATCAAACATGATTATTGATTTGATGATACATGATATTATTATTTGTATCTTTTTTTTTAATATTGTGTTTGCTTACTATACCACCTCTCTCCAACCCCACCCTGCCCACCTCATTATATGTTGGAGACATTATAATGGCTAAAGCCGCCCCCTCCCCCTGGAGCCGTCCCTGATTACCACACTTCACTCTCCAATCTTTTAATGTTTGTCTCCCACAGAGGATTGAAAGCAGAAGATAAGTAATCTTCTCAAGAGAAACACAGCTATTCAATTCTGAGGACCTTCTCACAATGAGGAAAGGGGGAGTGAGACCTCCATGTTATTGCAATACATTTCCTAGCAACTCCAATAAGTGCCACCTCTATAAACTAACATTGGTTCTTTCTTAGATTTTCACTGATGGTACTGTAGTTAATAGTTAAAAAAAAAAAAAGTCACTGCCTGCAATGCTGCTATACAGCTGTAATGTTGAGTCCATCATGTGACAATAATAGCACCTTGAATGTTTGTTGAACCATCAGAAATGGTGTGCCGAGTGCTCACACACACACACACAAAAACAAACCTCTCTCTCAGACCCCTCCGTGTGGGCGTGGAGAGACAAGCGCAGACTTGAGGCAAAGGAATGACCGTCAGTCAATCTAACCAAAATGTTGTTCTCCAGACTCCAGGTGCAACTTTCAGTTCTCATTCCACTCTTTATACGTAGGGCCAGTCTGTGTGAATTGTATAGTCTACTCACGTACTATAAGTGTCAAAAGAGAAAATTAACATCACGTTCAGATGAAAGCTGATGATGTATCCGTCTATATTTCCTTCGTGTCTCAAAGGACTGGGGCGCTCTAGACTGCATCAGGAGGAGATCCCGGATCGACAGCGGAGGAGCTGTGTGTTTTTGGTGTCTAATGCGCAGGCCGGACGCGGCTTTGTTTTGTTGAAAACATGAAGAAAGCCTTAGCAACACTAACACATGTTGTGTCTGAATCCAGGTGAGCCACAGAGAACAAAAGACACACTGTCACAATGGACCCTTAATTTTCACAGCAAACATTTTGACAGGTAAATGCAGCTACCCATTTAGGAAGGGAGACCAGATTCTACAAATGTCTTCTAAATCGTTTTCTGATAAACCTATGTTTCTATGTCAGTGGACTTCTCAAACTATTTCATGTCAACCAGACCCCAAAAATGATATGTAATTGGCCCCCCATCTGAAATTATGTTGTTCCAGGGACAGGGACCTCCCCAGAAGCAAACATTTGAGTTAAAAACGTTCACTGTGAAAGAATAATATATTCAAAGATTTGCGCCACATTTTCACGATTTAAAAAAAGAATAATAATCAGATCTACAAGCTCGTAGCACGGCACTCGTGTCGCGCTATGAGCTTGTAGATTTGCTATTTTTCAACAGCTAAATTTAAAATGATGGTTTAAGTGGTTAAACGCTGAAGCGACACAGATGCGTTCGTGTAATTGTGTGCAATTCGTAATTGTGTTTCATGTAAGTGTCTCTTTGTAAAGATGAAACGCATCCATTACTACGGTATTTACTTTCAGTATTACTTTACCCGTCATCGTGTCTGCTGTGAAAGGAATCTGTTTATAGTTACAGTTGGAGGCCATCGATATTGTCCTTTTTCTTTTTGCTGAGGTTTGCGTGATCTGCGCAAAAGGACAGTTAACCCCTTTTGGTGTTTTAAACATTATGTTATAATTTAGCTATTGAAAAATAGCAGATCTACAAGCTCATAGCGCGCAAAGAAGTCATTGAACCCATAATGAGTAATTGTAACTATACAGCCAATATGTGTGATTTATTTTTGGCGGAGAACCATTCATGTAACTTCTACCGTATATGTCTCTAAGAAAACTACTGAACCTAATGGTGAGCATCTGTGTCTGGTATTCCTTTCAGTTGCTTATTCAGATATAGCCTACTTATTATAAGTGTGTGACTTGACTTCACATAAATGTGTTCCGTGACCAGAGGTCTAAATTAACTTTGAGTTATTTTTAGTTATTTGTACTTTACATGAGTATTTCCAATTTCCAATAGTACATTTTGAATCCAAATATTGTACTTTTACTCCACTACATTTATTTGAAAACTTTAGCTATAGTAGATTGTGATTATTATTACAAAACATACATTAACCACTTCGATCCTATACATTTCGGCTATTTGAAAATAGCTCTACAAGCTCACAATGCGCCGTCTGTGACAAATGTTTCTATGAAAATGTTCAATCACAGGAATGAAGACATCCAGCACCATGGAGGGAAGACTAAACGGTTCTGCCTCCGATACTTCATCCCGTCCGTATGCTTACTTCTTCTCATCTCAACGTACACAATCTGGGACAGTGAGTTCCTGCCGTCGTGGGGGGCCACTGTTATGTGGAGGCATGACAGTATAATAACAAATGCAACAACAGCCACAGCGACAAAGTACGAGGACGCCGCGCCGGCGTCCCCGTACTTTGTCGCTTATCCACACGACTACCACTTCACCGTGGACGAGCCAGAGAAATGTGAACAACAGAAGCCTTTCGTGGTGCTGGTCGTCCCGGTCGCTCCCCACAACAGAGCCCACCGTGACGCCATCCGTAGGACGTGGGGCAGTGAGAGCCCCGTGTCGGGCAAAGTAGTGAGCCTGTTCTTTTTGTTGGGACTGCCGACGGGAGAAGACGCAGAACGAACCCAGCGGCAAGTGCTGGAGGAGAGCAGCTGCTCCATGGCCTCCTACGCCATGAAGATTGACTCGGACATGTTTCTAAACGTGCACAACTTGGTCGACATGCTGCTGAACGCTAGCAAGGACGAATATATGACTGGATGTGTGTTCAACGTAGCTTTTGTTATGAGAGACCCGGGCTCTAAATGGTACCTGCCTGTTGAGGTATTCCCAGAGTCGCAGTATCCTCATTATGCATTAGGACTGGGCTACGTTATGTCCTTGGACCTGCCTGGAAAGCTTGTGGAAGCATCCAGACACGTTAAAGCTGTTTACATTGAGGATGTATACTTGGGTTTGTGTATGAGATACCTGGGTATAGCACACACCGACCCCCCACATCTGTCTTCATTTAATGTGGTCCCTGTGCCTTATAGTCACTGTGCTTACTCCAGGCTAATAGCCACCACAACGTATAACAACACTGATATTATGTCATTGTGGGTAGATTTGAAAAGACCAAGTCCTGTTTGTTGACAGAGAATATATCATATTCTCTGCTGTCGGGGAAGAAACCACCTAACTCCAAAATTTTCTGGAAATGAAGAAAACCTTTATATTTTTGAAAACAATACTGCCTCATCAAAGGTGGTGTTGTGACTTTATATATTGTCAATTACTTGCATGACAGGGGGAGAGGTGTTGGTTACTTTAGCAGACAGTTTGAGGGTCCAGTGGAGTTAAGAGGTTTTGTAACAACACACAGGCGTAAAGGGTGTTCAATAGCACTGATTTATGGAGAAGGAAAACTCAAAAAGGTGTAGTTTCCTCCTGACAGCAACGATTATATTAAAGCACTACAAAGCAAGTACATGGATACTGTTTTTCTGTATGACATGATGCCATGCAGTATGGTCATCAGATCAATGTTTACACTGATCTTTCCCAAACATATTATGTAATGGGAAATACTGATTAAATAACTAACAAATAGCATAATACAGTATACAGTACCCAGACATTCCAAAACACCAGGTATAGTGGCTAAAATGGAATAAATACATATGTAAGCCGTTTATTAAATCTTTAGCTATTTTCTAGGGATGTCCCGATCAAGCTTTTTTGTTCCTGATCCGATTCCAATCAATTGATTTTGAGACATACCGATCTTTCCCGATCCGATCTTTATATTTTTATATAACACTTATGCCATATCACAATAGCAAATATCCTAATGTATGTCAGTCTAGTCTAGTCTTTTGTGTTGCCTTTCAATTATTGAAAGGCAAAATGGGACTATACTTTTATTAGAATGTCTGTCATTGTGTTTTTCTTTTTCTTTCTATGAAAGCATGGAATCATAGCAAAATAATTATGTATTGGTTAAAAGTGAATACAGTTCTACAGCTTATAGAACTGAAGTCAAGTTAAGACTCTTCAAGAGTATCTCTCTCATTCAGAGAGAGTACTACAGACACCTATGCCATCAAGCAGGTGTCTTTCACGCCTCTGAGTGTGACTAGTCTTTGTTTGATGATCTCTGACTGGGACCAGAAGGAAAACAACTAGCATAAACACAACAGTTTTTACAAAATCTCATTGCTTATACATATTTCTTTGAGATTTACATTAGACAATTAAAAATCCGATCTTTTCTCTCCGATCTCCGATCACCCGATCCGATCGGGAAACCCTACAGTATTTTCAGAATTCTTGGTCTCCAACATGATCTGTATCTGTAACCACTTAAACCCCATTACACTTATACTAGCCTATATTGTCTCTGTCAGGAGGAAACATTTAACAGAGTTACTTTTCATGATGAAAGAAATACAAAATAAAAAGGTAGGAGATTGCGCTTCGTCGCTTGTCCATCTGCTACTTTTGATGCTTTTGTGTGACGCAGTAGCTTGATCACGTACGCAGGCCGTACGCAAAAAACTAAAAAAAGTTAAAATATGTAGACAAGACGTTTCTGCCTGACAGCGACAAATACTTTGTTGAGCCCTCAGCGCTCTAAATATCCTATCCTTCTTCCACCTCTACACCAAATCTCTTCGCTGAAAAATAACCTAATGTTTGCCTATCATGACATGACATGAAAGCTTGGGTTAATCCACCACTGCCAACTACAACATGACGTCACGCTGCGGTGCTCAGCGCTCACACAGCACATCTCTCTGTTTTTACTAACCACGTGGTCACCTCTTCACCGAAAACTGGACTGAATAGGCCTTTATTTGTCTGGTTATACAAAGGTATGTAAAATGGACGTGTCATTATTTTATAATGACACATGATTCATAATTATCAGATTCTATGATGTAATACACATTGTTTGTAATATATTGATGGTGTGGTACAGCATGTGTTGATTTATTTAAAAAAGGGAGTGTGTGCATGCACAGATTCGTAGCGAACGGTGCCGGAGATTAGCTGGTAACAGACGGAAGGATGGACACACAGACGGGGGAGCGTATCTGTTTGTTCCCTCAGCCCAGCCACAACCCTATTACGTAACCGAAATGGTCATCTAAGGTCATCACTCTCCGCTTGCATGTAGTGATGACCTTAGACCTTAGATCTAAGGCTTAGAATGACCACGGCATGAAATTACGTTTGGCGAGCCAGCGTGGTCATGTCGATGCACAGATAACAAAAGGTTAAGAAAGGTTAAGAAACACAGCTGGCTTAGGGCTCTTTAAGTTTAACTCAAAAATCCTTGCCATTAAAGGTGCCGGCATGATCATCTAACTAAGGTCATCACCACACGAAGGCGTGTAGTGGTGGTAAGAGCACGGGACATGGATGGCAGTGTGATTAGGGGGGTTGTGCATGAGCCAGATACTTTGGCTTAGGGGTCGAGGCATAAGCCTGCCACTCTGGAACCTGGAGAAGAAAACAGGGAGGGAGGGTTACTGGAAACTATGCATGCCGCCATTTTTTTTAAATGTTTTTTTTGTGGTTTTCGCCTTCATTTTATGTTTTATAGAGGGACAGACAGCAGTAGGCTGACAGGAAGAGAGATGGGGGGGGGGGGGGGGGGGGGGGTGACGTAACCTAGGGGTGACATGGCTACCGGCCAAGGTGCCTGGACCGCTGAGCCACGGCCCAGGCCACGCTGCCATTTTTTAAACTTGCATTTGAATACCCCAGTGATTGGCATGGTAGGAGTGGACAGCCTGATTGAAGGCTGGTGAGTGGTTGGCACGGGTGGCACAAGGATGGAGTTGGTAATGGCTGGTGGAGTTGTGTTTGGTCGTCCTCTGCTTGGTCAAACCTCCCGGACCTCAGTTGTTCCAACTCCATTTTGATCTGTACAGACAAGACATATGTACATTATTTGAATAATGCATCTACATTATGACAGATCACACTACTAACAGATATTTTCATCTGTTAACTATATTCTCCTAAGTCCTAAAGGAATATTGAAATGTATTTTAAATAAGCATGCAGCCCCATGCCTAGGCACTTCAATATCAACTAATTGCAGTTATCAAATTGGCACAGCAGAGGGAGCAATTGTCTACAAAACATATACACTAGACTGACTAGAGAGTAGAGACAGTAGCCTATCTGCCTTGTCCTATTGTTTTTGTTGCACCAGTGCATCTGCATAGTGTTGCCTTAATCATTAATATACAGTAGGCCTAACTATGGAAGTCCAGAGGTCCAAAATGTAATAATAAATACTAAAACTTTAATAATAAATACCCCAATGAAAACAAAAATGCAATTCAATAAATAAACAATACAATTAATAAATACTTAACAGTAAGGGAGCGCCGGCTCACTATAGGACAACTGAAAGCACAAAATATACATTAACAAGCTATACATGTGACCAGAAAAATAATATTACAATCACATCAATCATGTGTTATACAGTTATTGTTTTAGGATACTGTACAGCAGGGGTTACCAAACATTTCATCTCAAGTATAGTACGTACACACACACACACACACACACACACACGCGCACACACACAGAAACAGAAAGTAAAAATAATAAAAACTTCTCGCAACTTCTGTTGTCACAACACTTAGTGACAGATGAGGGTGTGGCGATGGGAGGAGATATTAAGAGGTGGATTGTGGCATGTTCTTCATTTACATAAAGCGGTTCTTCATTTTCCATAATATTATGACACGTGGTAGAATCTGTACTCACTGTCACCTTTGGACGAGTCCACTCAGCAGCATATATTCAAGTGCACATTTTCTTAATTAATTTCATCAGACCTTTTTGAGTGGTGCAGCCACTCCAATGAACAGCAATGTGTCTGTCTGTCCCTATTATTTTTTTTTTTAAAGATATTTTTTTTGCGGCTTACACCTTATATTGGTTTTTGAAGGGACAGACAGTAGGCTGACAGGAAACGGGAGAGAGATGGGGGAAGACATGCAGTAAAGGCCGTGTCGGGCTCGGGAGTCGAACCCGCGGCACACTGCGACTGGATTACCAGTCGGGTGCCCAGACGGTTACGCCACCGCCTGGGCCTGTCTGTCCCTATTGACCATTTTCAGACCGCGGCCAGATCTTGCCATCAGAGTTTGGAAGCACTCGTTTTCAGTAAAGCAATGTCATGCTGTCTCCTGCATTTGCATTAGGCCTATGTGCAAATTCAAAACAGGTGGTAGCCTACGCAGGGCAGTTGAGTGATATCTAACGAGAACTTCCAAACTGCAACACTTCAGTGTTCTTCACAAGAATCAGCTGCAAGGACAGAAAGTAACTCATAACATGTCTACAGTGGATTTTTATGAAACAAACACTTTGAGGATAGAAAGAGAATAATTCAAGCTTTTCGTACAGCTGCAATGTTGGTGAGTTTGACGTTGTTTTGAAAGAAAAAATATCTGTGTGTTTGACCAAACATTAGTCAAAGTGACAGTGTGAAATAGAATAGTATGACTAAACAGTCTACTGTTTTATCCTACCATTCTAGGAAAATGAAATGATTCCATATGATGCATGCAGGCTTGAGGAACCTCTGTGTGGCTAAGGGGCAAACATAATTGTACAGCTTCCAACATGATGTCCATCAAGTGTGGCTCACAGTCACAGCCAGGGCATGGGTTTTGAACTTTTGAGTATCCCTCACTTACCCTCATCATGGAGCTGTTCCAACTTCCAAGTCTGGACTCTCTCTGCAGCAAACATTCTTTTCTGATTGTTCTAAATTGATCCATGCTTCTAGAGAAGGCATCTGGACGTTGTACCCAAGAGAGTGCATGCAGGGCTGAAATCCTGTAAGAGGGCACTTTTGGACAAAAATAGCAGATCTACAAGCTATTTTCGGGGCGCAACCCAGCACTCTTTAGCTAGTGGAGATGCGGTGTACGGGGTGCATACTTAGTTTAGACTAGTCATTGGTTAGACATGGGTTAAGGTTAGGTTTAGTTGTGCTGCCCCGTGGGAGGTTAGGGTTAGACTCTAACCCTACATATATATATATATATATATATATATATATATATATACATACACACACATATATGTAGTTATAGCAGTGACTGACAGAGACATCGAGCGCGCGTCCGCAACTGGCTGTGGCCCCCATCAAGTGACCTTTTGATCAATGCGGCCCTCACCCCAAGTTGAGTTAGACAGGCCTGGGTTAGAGGTTTTGAGATAGGTTGTAGTTGTAGGACTAATGACTGGTCTAACCAATGACTAGTCTAAACCAAGTACTGTCTAAACTAAGTACTGCACCCGCGGTGTACGACATTGGAGTTCTAAACTAATTTGTTCAACGCAAAATACTGTGTTCAAGTTCAGGAGACTTCGGGAAAAAAATCCCTGCCCTTCACGGCACTCTCCGCCCTCTACACCAATCTGCCTGGCCCAATTTAAGTATAACCGCCCAAAACCACCCAGATAGTCAAAGTCGTACGATTAGTCACACACGTTACCGCAGTGAAATTTGTTCTCCGCATTTGACCCATCTCTTGGGGCGGTGAGCCTCAGCATGCGCCACGCTCGGGAAACATTAGTTGATTTGACCCCCCAATCCAGACCTTGATGCCGAGTGCCAAGCAGGGAGGCATTGGGTCCCATTTTTACAGTCTTTTGGTATTGGGGATCGAACCCCCGACCTTTCCAGTTTCAGGGCGGACACTCTAACCACAAGGCCACTGTCTGGTAGAATGTGGGAATCCTCTATGCTTCACCCGCCTCGCTGTGTCGCACACAAGCCACTTTCCTACAGTGGTTTATTTAACTTTCTTACACCTTTACTGTTCCTGGTAAAAAGTGACCTCCTTTTTGACCGAAATGAATGTGTAAGTAAAACTATATCCATTCTACTGTATGAATAACTCTCTCGCTCTCAACATTATGTCTATCTATTTTAACATAATTATGTGAAGTTAAAGTAACCAACATACTATACATAAATGCAGTGAATGCCTGCACGAACGCACACACACACACACACACACACACACACACCGAGTGGTAAAGGCACGTACCACATAAGCTCTGATGCCTGACAGTGTGTCCCGGGAACGATTCCATCCAGTGTATCCAAATGTGCCAATTGGGCTAGCACTGCAGTATAGTTTCAGTCAGATATATTGGGAAATGAACTTGTACTTTTGTTGTGTGACCTTTTGACCAATAGATCACGAGTTGCTAAAGTTAAAAACAAGCTATGAAAGTGGATTCCCATTTATTTTTAGTGCCTATTGAGAATAAGGTTAGACATACGTTTAAGGTTAGCCCGGGCATAGTTTTACTGGGGTTAAGTTTAGGAATAGGGTTAGGTTTTGGCACCGTTTTGCTGAGGTTATACTGTTAGGAATAAGGTTAGGTTACCGTTTAACTGTTTGAGTATAGTTTACTTGGATTACATTTAGTAATTCCAGGGTGAGCCAACACGACAGCTGAGCACAGCAGTTCCACCGGTGACAACAACTGTTCTCATTCTGATAGCACAGCAGCTCCTGTAATGATGAAATACAGAGCAGATCTCCAGCAGATCTCCAGTCCTCACTAGCTGAGTGATGTGTTTGTAACCACTTATACATAAACATTTACAAAACCAAGGAGGTATCTAACGTCAGACCACTCTGCACCGCTCAAAAGGGAGCCTATTCAGCTGCCGAGGGAGTAAGTAAGTAGTCTTGGGAACCAATGGTTCCCGGACCATGTGCCCCATAGGTCAAGATCCTTGAGACAGCTTGATTATTCCCTATTTCTGACCGGTGCACAGCGCTCCAATAACTTTGTGTGTCTGGGCCGAACGGCTCCAATAACTTTGTGTGTCTGGCAGCGGTGGCCGAACGGATAGCGGCGCGGTCTTGATACCGGAAGGTTCCTAGTTCGAATCAGCCGTCCGACACGTTAAAATTACCACCGCTGAAGTGCCCTTGAACAAGGCATTGAACCACTACGATGAAATGTGTTCTATGAGCAGGGCCTGGCTGGAAACAAGTTCTTGAGCTTAGCCCAGATACCCTGGGTAAATATAGATTTAATTTCATTTCATTTCATTTCATTTCTGTCTGTCTGTCTGTCTGTCTGTCTCTCCAATGACTAACTTTGTGTCTGTCTGTCTGTATTGAGTATGAGGCCTCACCAGCAGCAATAGGCCTACCGCTAGGCCTGTCGCTGTTGAGCTTCACACTGAGCACTGTAACTATAACAATAAACGTGTCCCAGTACAGTACAGAGTACAGTACAGTATTCGTGATTTTGCACAACATTTACAGAATCCGACCAGTCCTTTCCACCCCTAACCTTCATAAAATTGTCAACGCACTCATTTCATCCCGTTTGGACTATTGTAACGCCCTCTATTCAACACTCAGCAAAGTATCCATACACCGCCTATACAGTTAGTACAGAACGCAGCTGCAAGACTCGATCACTGGAACAAGAAAATCTGAACACATCACCCCGGTACTGGCCTCACTGGACTGGCTCCCTGTACATTTTTTAAAGATTTTAATACTGACTTTTAAAGCTCGAAATGGCCTTGCACCGCAATACCTAGCGGATCGACTTGAACCCCACGTGCCTGTTTGCCAATTACGGTCCTCACATTTAGCCCTACTTGAGGTTCCAAAAACAAACCTGGTGACAAAGGGGGATAGGGCCTTTGCAAGTAGGGCTCCCATGAGGCTTTAGAACAGCCTGCCACTGGACCTGAGATTTGTTAGCTCCTTGGCCTAAAAAGGTGCTATATAAATAACGTTTATTATTATTTATTATTAGTACAGTACAGTACAGTACAGTACAGTATGAGTACAGTATACGTACATATTCGGTTAGTACACTATGCTTACAGTACAGTACAGTACAGTACAGTACATTACAGCACAGTATGAGTACAGTATGCGTACATATTCGGTTAAGTACACTACGCTTACAGTACGAGTACAGTATGAGTACATACTCGTACTGTACAGTACAGAGTATAGTTGGTCACCCACAACTCTGCGGTGAGCGAAATGTAATTCAAACTGAGGAGTTTGCCTATAAACGTTGCCTATAAATAAAGTTCGTATTGCAAGTGCAGACGGTGTGTGGGTCTTTGTGCACTTTATGTGCATTTTTTTGAATACTCTTCATTTAAACACATGAACCTTATCCTCCCTATTCTGGCTCTAACGTAATAATAGGCGAACATTCTGTGAAATGAACAGATCAGCTACTTTCGGTGAAGAGATTTAGATGATGGAGTAGGGGAGAAAAGGGACCTCGGTCAACACTGCAATGTTGAGATCTTGCACCCATTATTACTTTGTGTGACAATAAAGTTTGATTGATTGATCGATTGATTGACTTTTATAATAGAAGTTAATGTGACTCGGATTCACCAAATTGTGGCACAGATTTTGTAATCTGCTAGCCCGGCCATGGCCAGTATAATGGTCAAATTGGCCATGCATGGGCCAATTATGCAACCCTATTGTCTTTACTTCAGCGGTGGTGGTGGGGGGAGGGGGGGGGGGGGGAATTGAATAATAAACTTGTACGATCGGTATTTCATCCCTCATTTGTGATGACGCAAGTTATGTCACCATGCGGGTGAATTTACATTGTGATTCTAATGTGTTTGTTACTGCCTGTCTGCTGCCTGGGTCTGGGAGCCATGCAGTCTGACAGGAGGTATGAGCTGCGAGGGGGAGGGGGGCGGGTTGGGGGGGGCTCAGGGTCAGTAGGCTCTGTCTATAAACCATCAGATGCCCAGTTTAGAAGAATGAATTCAAAGGTGAGAAATGTGCAAAAGATAAAGGAATGCGAGCTTTGCAGCTATACAGCAGTGATATTTGGTAGCTGTAAGGGCCTATATCCTAGATGTCTCCACTAAGCCTAATAGCTTATGTTACAGCCTATCTTGCAGAGCCGGACTTACTGTTGGGCTAGGGTGGGCTGCAGCCCGGGGGCCCCCGACTAGGGGGGCCCCCAAAAAAATGGTTTAGTTTGAGGCAGCTATAGTATATAACTATGAGTTCTGCCCTGTGCTCTTGGCAGAACTACCATACCACCACCCGAGTGTTATTCTCCCCATGATATCATGTTACATAAAGCATAACCATCACCACCTGAGAATATTGTCTTGAGTCCTACATTGCCTGATTTATCCAGACTTCCACCACAGTTCTTGGCTGTTGCTACAGTATGTAATCTTCAGGGCTGGCTTGTGTAGTGCTGTATTGATTGATTGATTGATTGATTGAAAAATGTATTAACAGTTTGCAGAATTACAGTACATTTCAAGCACAAACTCAATACAAAGGCTGTTAACTGTGAGTGGACGACCCAATTAGGCATTACACTTGTTTCCAATAGGGTCCACCATGTTCAAATCATCAAAAACATTTAGAGACGTACAAATAGACACTTCTATATAGACAAAGGACAGAACAGGAATTCATCATAAAGGAGGTAAAAAGGGAAAAGAAACATATACAGTGAGGGAAAAAAAGGGGTGGGCGGTGGGGGGGATTCACGTTCAGCTCTGTTAATTTGTTTGTTTTCCTTGGAGGAGCTGCGTTGGGTCCCCAAGTCGGCTCCGTGGCCGTACCTTGAGTTGGCTGTGTGGCCGTGACCGTCTCTTGTGTTGTCCTTGTGTTGGGTCCCCAAGTCGGCTCAGTGGCCATACCTTGAGTTGGCTGTGTGGCCGCGACCGTCTCTTGTGTTGTCCTTGCGTCCGTGTTTGAGGGATTCCGATTTTACAGGGGCCAGTTTCGAATTGCAGCCGTCCGTAGGTGCCCTTTGAGAGCGGTTTTGAAGGAGTCAAGGGATTCGCATGTCTTAATGACTGTTGGTAGGGCGTTCCCCATTTTGGTGGCATAGGAGCGAAAATAATTTAGTCCCTTGTTTGTGCCGAATCTGGGTTGTACATGGTTCGTTGCACTCCCTCTGGTGTTGTGGGTGTGGACTTCGTTAACATTAAGGAAGTATCTAGACAGGTACATGGGTATCTTGGTGGTGTATCGAATCTTGTGGACCAGACCCATTGCAAGATGCTGTACTCTGTCGTCGACCCTAAGCCATTCCAGCCTGTCGAAGTGGGCAGGGGTGAGTTCGGGGGGCGAGGTCAAGTAGGAGCCTGACCAGTTTGTTTTGGGAAGTCTGGAGCCTGGTTTTAAGGGCCTTTGAGGTGCTGTGGTACCAGGAGGTGCATGCATAGTCAAAGAAACCCTGTACAAGGGCTCCTGTTAAGGTCTTCAAGGTGTTTTTGTTGACCAGTGAGGAGATCCTGTAAAGGAATCTTGTTCTATGGTTGACCTTTTTGATTACGTTGGTGGCCATTTTATCACCGGAAAGATTAGCCTCCAGGATGGAACCTAGGTAGGTAATTTCATCTTTACGTGTGATAACATTGTCACCCACTCTAACCAAGAAGCCATTTGCCTTGCTGAGATTACTATTAGAGCCAAAGAGAATGGATTCAGTTTTTCCCAGGTGTAAAGATAGTTTGTTATCAGCGAGCCAGGTGCAGATTCTACCGAGTTCAGAGCTGAGGGCCTTTTCAACCTGCAGTTTGTTCCTGTCCGAGACTAGCAGTGCCGAGTCATCTGCGAACAGGAACAAGTTGCAGTCACAAGCTGAAGTCATGTCGTTAACATATATTAGGAACAGTAAAGGCCCTAGTATGCTCCCTTGTGGAACGCCACAGCTCACTGGGAGGGGGGGGGACAGTGTTCCATTCACCTCCACCATCTGTTCTCTCCCCTCCAGGTAGGATTGCATCCAGCTCACTGATGTGCTATCGAAACCAATTGCTTTTAGCTTGTTAACCAGTATGGAGTGGTTCACGGTGTCAAAAGCATTTTGGAGGTCCAGCATGACCATGCCGCAGTATTTGCCAGCATCCACCTCATGTTTGATGTGGTCCCTCAAATAGAGAAGGCATGTGTCAGTGGAGTGGGACGTTCTGAAGCCAGATTGGAACTCGTACATTAATTTATTAGTGGCAAGATACTTTTCAACCTGTTCATAGACTATTTTTTCCATCACTTTCGAGATGGAGCTTAGAATAGAAATAGGGCGGTAGTTGCCGGGGTCTAATTTACTCCCTTTCTTGTGCAAGGGGGTTACTTTGGCCAGTTTGAAATCTTGGGGGACCTGTCCCTGTTTGATGGAGAGGTTTACTATGTGGGTGATGATTGGAGCTATAGAGATGGCTGAGTCTCTGAGAAATTTGGAGGGAATATTGTCATGGCCTGTGGCCTTGTGGGGTTGGAGGGCACTCAGTTTCTTAATTACCTCATCAGTTGTTACCATAACTAGTTTAAAATCGTCTTTACAAACACCTAGGTTTCTGTAGAAGGTTGTAATGTGCTCTACACCAAAGAGCCCAGAGTGGGAGGGCAGTTTGTTAACCAGAGTTGTTGCTATGTTTGTAAAGAAGATATTCAAGTAGTTGGCCACATCAAGCTTGTCAGTGATGAGAGTGTCGTCCGATTTGATGTTTATGTTTGAAAACCTGGTTTTTAGTTTCTGACCACAGCCTAGTTGATTGTTTAGTAGCTTCCAGAGCTCACGAGGATTGTTTTTGTTTTCCTGTGCTTTATCATTGATGAAGTTACTTTTAGCTGATTTGGTCATGGCAGTTACACTGTTTCTTAGCTTGGTTCGTTGGGTATTTAGGTTGTCCAAACGAGCTTGGCGAACACTGTCGAAGCGCTTGGCTAGCTTTGACTTGCATTTTAGAAATTCAGAGCATTTTTTGTCTCTGGCTTTCATTGCAGCCAGTATGTCAGGTTATAGGCCAGCCAATGTGTGCTAATTTATACAGTTACCGTAACCCATGTGTGCTTATTCTTGTTTGGAATGAAGAAGAAAAAAGTGTCTGAGGAGCAGAGGAGGATGTCCAAATTAGGATTGGGAACATCTCAACAGTAGCTTCAAAACCGCTCTCAAAGGACACCTATACGGATGGCTAAACAATACAATCTGAATCCCCCGCCCCCTTACTGTATATGTTTCATTTCCCTTTTTACCTCCTTACATGATTTCCTGTTTTTTATATAGAAGTGTATATTTGTTCGTCTCTAAATGTTCTGATGAATTGAAAAAGGTGGACCCTGTTGTAAACAAGTGTAATGCTTTATCAGTGTGTCGTCCACAGTAACAGTCTTTGTATTGAGTTATGCTTTCATGTGAAATGTACCCATTCTGCAAACTGTTAATAAATACTTCAATCAATCAATTAAGTACATGTGTACTTGCTGGTGAACTGATTTGTTTTATTCTGCCAAACAAATGAAACAATCATCATAGATACATCATTAATGTATCATATGTGATTGGCATCATTGAACCCACATGGCTTCATGTGGGTTCAAGAGAAGACCCACATGAAGCCATGCTGTTATATATTGCCCAGTCTTGTTTTTATCATTTGAGTACTGCAGACGAAAAACAGTCCAAATTTCATTCTGATCCCTCCACGAAAAGGCCTCGTTGTCCTGAACCCTTATCTATCATTTATACATTATGGATCAATAGTGTGGACTTAGACTGTTTTTCGTCTGTGGCATAAATTTTTTGGTATGACTTTGTCTGGGATTGAATCCTAGCTCCCAGCGGGGACCAGGGACCCTCAGGGGGTTCCAAAATGGACCCATACACACCTGTAATCTGAGAGTGTGCAAATCAATCAATCAAATCAATCATCAGTCAATTTGGTTCCATTCGTACACTCTAGAGTTATGGGGTGCTTGAAATTAAAAGGTTTGAAAACCATTGCAATCGCAGGGCCACTGAGCTGGTCGAGAGACTATAGCTTCAAATGTCTTCTTCGGTTGTAAATGTCAACATCAATGTCGATGTAAGGCTTTTTGTGCAGACATTCTGTCAAAGGCAGGTATACGCGTGACTTGATAGAGTGTTCTTACATATTCTATCACAGTTGGTATGACAACTGTTCAGTTGATGACATAAATGAGGTTAAAAAGGCTGACTTTATTGTTCAGGATTTACCAACCACCTGATTCAATTTCCAAGGATAAGTGCAACAATAATCAGACCCCCCTCATGCAGCAGCCAGTGCAATTAGTTTTGTTTGTGCGTGCAGTCAGTGACTCAGTGTACTCATTGAAATGGCAATAACTAATTGGATTGTTATTGGACTGGATATGGCAGTGGTTCCCTAGGGGTCCTTGAGGGAGTTCCAGGGGATCGCCAGCTAAATGATAATTATAGGAACCAAATGGACCCTTATGGGTCTGTAACTCAGAGTGAAATTAACTTTGATATTGGAGTCCCAGAGATAGAAATGTCATTAAATAGGGGACCGTAGCCTAATTCAGGTCGAACCGTGGGGGCCCTTGAATTGAAAATGGTTGAAAATCACTGATAGAGCCATATTAGAAATCTTCTCTCATGGGGGTCCTTGGCATATAATTTCAAATGGGGGGTCCTTAATGAACACGTTTGGGAACCTCTGGGTTACATTTCCTTTGAACAGGAAATGTTCACATGAAAGTACAGAGTGAAAGCAGCTTGTGTTATGACAAGGCACTTTGACTGGGCCTGGTCTAAATGCAGGAGGAACACGTTTATACTCAGCAAGGATCGAGGGGAGGAGTTAGTTTAATATTGCATCACCACCACCCCATGGATAGTTCTGGATAGTTCTCCTTTGGTTCTCCTTTATGAATAATTAAGAGGTCATGATAGAGTTCACATCATGTTTTTTTATAATAATAAAAAAACAGTTGGTTTTAAAAACGCCATTGACAATGAAGAGAGTTTAATGTTTGTTTTTAGTTCAATATTTGTTTTAAAAACGCCATTGACAATGAAGGGAAAATGTCATCTTGTCCCTAACATGCAAACATTAAATGCCATTAAACTATAAAGATAATTTAATGTTTGTTTTGTCACTGTTTGTTTTACATCACCATTACATCACCTTTAATCAACATGAGTTAGACTTTAACATATTAGCGCCCCAAGCTCACTTCACACGAGTGTGATTTTTTTCTTTAGAACTATATGACAACATGCGATCAACATGTTGAAGAGTTTCCCAGACTCTCTGGCAACATTGATGATGAAGCTGCAAGCACCTTTTCCTGCATGCCTCTGGCTGCATCATGGTCTAAATACAGGATACACACATTTATACTGTAATGAGGAGAAAGGACTGAGGGGGTGGAGTTTCGCTACTACAGCATTACATCACCTCATTGTGACAAGCCAGTCACTGAAGTGTGATGATGACATACCTCCAATGTCACCTCATACACACAATGCAACAGGTGTTTTACATCTTTATTATTATTATTATTATTATTATTATTATTATTATTATTATTATTATTATTATGAATGTATAATTGTAAGATATCCAATTCGTTATTTTATTTGTATTTATTTATTTTACTTTATTATTTATAAACACACACACCAGAAACAAAAAAGTGGGCAGGGCAGCCTGTATAGTGATACTAGTACACTGACAGCACAAGGTCGTTTTTGCCTTTAATTTAACATGGATTGCCATGCAGTCAGCTAGCCCTGTTGGGGCTGTATGGGAGCATTACATGACAGAGACAGTCATGGCTATGTGGCGTGCTATAGGTGTTTTCTCAACTCTGTGTTCTGCAAGACATTACTCTATAAGCCTTATCTCCAAAACTGGTGGGTCAAACTGAACAACCAATATGTCAATTTGTAGCTACTGATTCCCTGTTTTCATATGACATGAAAAAACGAAGATTAAAACAAAATCAATGACTTAGCCTCGGTCAGAAGCGGTCACTTAATAGTCGAACAACCATAGAGATAATCCTCCTTGCTACAGGGTTACACGGTAAAAAAAAAAGAAGAAGCTCCCACTGAGTACCACGTTGTTGTATTGACTAGTCAAGTACTCACGTGACGTCTAGACTCTAGGACAACCCCCAACCCCCCCATGCCGTTTTACATGCAGCGCTGTGAGGAATGAGGATTTCCCCAGAGGTAACCTTAGTTATTGTACACTACACTACAGTATAATATTAAGCGTGGTGACGCGAGGTTAAGTAGCCTATATATAGTTAAGAGCACTATGGATCACCACACCACACCACAACATCCCAGATTGCGGGTGCAAGATGACACCGGCCAGCAATCTGCAAATGGTAAACCGACTTTTGCCTAGCTAGTTTAAATTAGGATGTTGTGCATCGACAATGATGACAATTCTTAATCAATTAAATATATTTGATATGTCTCGATCCATTCTTGCACCAGGGTGGGACAAATGCAAATATGACTTCTGGATGATTGTGTTTATATCTTTTATTTTTAGGAATGCATTTGTTAGATAAACATCCGAATTGATCCAATCAATATAAATCATTTAATTTATTGAATTTTCAGATTTCCATTGGGTTGCTTTGCATCATCTTCAGTGGCCAGTCTTGTGGGAAACGACGATGTTACACTCGGAAGAGGCTGGAACTGGAGGCTGCAATGTTTTTGACACACCACTGGGAAGTGAGTAAGTATGACCGTCCGAAAGGCACGAGGGAGATGGAGATGCACCCGAAAACCTGCGCCGACTTCATCACAGCCCACACCTGGAACCAGGAGGAGGACCATAGCCACCGTTCACTCTCCCCCTGGCGGTACAGGTAAGGCTGCCTTTATATAGTCACTTGTTTTTGGCAGCAACATTTCTATTTTAGATGAATCATATTCTTTGGAATGAAACTTCATTTAGTTTTAGACTAAAATGTGTTTTAACGGGCCTTGATGCCGTCATAATGGCAGATTTTACACTTGCTGAAAATAGCCGATCTACAAGCTCGCAACGCGTCGCAGAGCTTGTAGATCTGCTATTTTCAGCAGATCTACAGCACCAATTGTAAAATTACTTATACTGGATCCACTAGTCCCTTCCTAACATTTAGTTTTTATTTGTTGACGAAATTGTCAGTATATTTTCTGTTTTAGTCATCATAGCTTAGTTTTCATTTAGTTTCCATTTAGTTTTCATCAGTGGAAAAAAGTATCATTGTCAGTATCATGGTCAGTATCATGATCAGTATCACGGTCAGTATCATGGTCAGTATCATGGTCAGTATCATGTCAGTATCATGGTCAGTATCACGGTCAGTATCAGGGTCAGTATCATGTCAGTATCATGTCAGTATCATGTCAGTATCATGGTCAGTATCATGTCAGTATCATGGTCAGTATCAACGATGAACCTCTGCCCCGCATTTTCCAGAACGGCCTGTTATAGCGCCACCATGAGGCAGCTTTTCACATGTTTTACCTAAAACTGCACGGATCTGCGTGAAACGTTGCATGCACACTCCCTAGAGGCCAAGGACAAACCTTTGACCTGCATTTTCCGCATCTGCCTTTTATAGCGCCACCAGGAGGCCGACTTTTGGAAAACACATTTTTTGATATTACTCCTCCAGATTCTGTCCAAAAATCTCACAAATAGTTACACAGTATCTCTGCGTCGCAGAGCTTGTAGATCTGCTATTTTCAGCAGATCTACAGCACCAATTGTAAAATTACTTATACTGGATCCACTAGTCCCTTCCTAACATTTAGTTTTTATTTGTTGACGAAATTGTCAGTATATTTTCTGTTTTAGTCATCATAGCTTAGTTTTCATTTAGTTTCCATTTAGTTTTCATCAGTGGAAAAAAGTATCATTGTCAGTATCATGGTCAGTATCATGATCAGTATCATGGTCAGTATCATGGTCAGTATCATGGTCAGTATCATGGTCAGTATCAGGGTCAGTATCAGGGTCAGTATCATGTCAGTATCATGTCAGTATCATGTCAGTATCATGGTCAGTATCATGGTCAGTATCATGTCAGTATCATGGTCAGTATCAACGATGAACCTCTGCCCCGCATTTTCCAGAACGGCCTGTTATAGCGCCACCATGAGGCAGCTTTTCACATGTTTTACCTAAAACTGCACGGATCTGCGTGAAACGTTGCATGCACACTCCCTAGAGGCCAAGGACAAACCTTTGACCTGCATTTTCCGCATCTGCCTTTTATAGCGCCACCAGGAGGCCGACTTTTGGAAAACACATTTTTTGATATTACTCCTCCAGATTCTGTCCAAAAATCTCACAAATAGTTACACAGTATCTCTATGGTCATGTGCTCAAGTCGGATCTGTCTGATATTTCATATTCCATCCTAATTGGCTATAATTGGCTTTCACAGTTTGCAAGATTGCCCCGTTTTGAACAAAAGCCTCAAATCGTGAACGCAGCATGCAATTTACGTGAAATCTTTCACACATTTTCTTACTGGGCTGAGGAATATATCCCACCCTTTTCACATTGGCCTGTTATAGCGCCACCAACAGGTTGATTTTTGCAAAACACATTTTTGGAACAAAATGCCTCAAATCATCCAATTGCCATCAAAGGCAAACATGTTTATATTACTCCTAAACATTTTGCCAAACATCTCACACAGTCCTATCCTCCTGGTGGAGACCTGTGCCCAGAAGGGCACTTTTTCTAGTTTAAGACTACTTTTATTAGTTATTTAATTATATTAATATTTTCTGTGATCTAATGTTGCATTAAAATGCATGAAATCCAATAAATCAATGCATGAAGTAACTGATTGGAAGATGAAATAATGAAATAACATTGCAATATTTCTGTTGTACTGTCTTTTTCCAGATGCTCTTTTTTTAATTCCAACATATTTGTGACTGTGATTTTGTCTGTGTGTTTCAGAATAGATAAACAGGAGAACAGAATTCCACAAGAAATTGCCGTAGCTGAGTGCTTATGCAAGGGCTGCATCATCAACCGGCGCGAGGAAAAGGGGTACAATTCCGTGCCTGTGTATGTCAAATCAAGATTCCTGAACAAGACCGAATGCCCAACTGATCCGGGACGATATTCGTTCGAGGAGTTTACTGTTCGAATCCCTGTGGCCTGCACTTGTGTTGTGCCCAAACGTGTAAGTTGACAAAACAGAGAATTCAATTATTATTATGATGCAATTATAGCATCAGCTTAAAGTCATGCTCTGTAACTCCTTAAATTAAATAAGCTATTTTTTTAT
Organism: Electrona antarctica; assembly: GCF_951216825.1. Classification (NCBI taxonomy): domain Eukaryota; kingdom Metazoa; phylum Chordata; class Actinopteri; order Myctophiformes; family Myctophidae; genus Electrona; species Electrona antarctica. The sequence goes on from NC_136808.1 coordinate 22,745,577, forward strand.
ATAACCCACAATAACCTACATGACCTTTTTTTCTCCGTTATTTTTAAATGCCTTTTATTTTGTTGTATTTTATTTAATTTTAAAGTTGTTATTGTTTTTTTCTAAATATCCTCAGGGCTAGGACCGCACAGCATTTGTTTTAGAATGGTACTAACTGACCATTAATATTTGGACTGTCACACATTATTTATAATAATGCTTAAGCTATATGCTACATTATGAATTAGGCATTGTGCCGGCTTTACACTTGATTTATACTTTTGTCAACCTGAACAATTTGGATAATCTAGCGCAACAGCACTTGTGCTTTTCCCATGTGGTTTCACAGAACTCAGGTTAGTAGCCTATAAGCTAAAAGAGTCACAGCCCAGGAAGGAAAGAGCCTTGTGTGCTCCTAGAGCAGGGGTGCCCTAGAGGGGTGCCCTAGAGCAGGGGTTCTCAATGTTTTTGGGCTGGGGACCCCCGGAAATGCTTTGGCCATGTCTCACGACCCCCGCCCCGCCCCCTCCCCACCACCAATACAAATTGACCGCTTCAATTAACCTTAATAATAGAGAAAATACATACATAAATACTGAAACCAGATATAATCATTAAGGAAAGTTTATGCATGCACTATTGTGTACTATATGTAAACTCTTTCCAGACATTCAGTTGCCATGCTATTTTTAAATAATCTGGGGACCCCACCCCCAAAAACAATTTGGCCCCCAGGTTGAGAACCCCTGGCCTAGAACAGTGGCTCTCAAATATCTATAATATGTTATAATATTTGTGTTCCGGCTTGGATCAATGGAGCTAACATTAAGTTCCTATATTTTTGTCAAACATGAATGTTATCATTATGTTACCATTTAAATATCAGTGTTTTTCCTATAATTTATAATTGGTCCACATGCAATATCCTCCCGGGCCACCAGTGGGCCACAGCCCACAGGTAGAGAATCACTGGTTGAAATCAGTGGTTCTCAAAGTCCTAGTCATTTAAAATAACCATGATTATAAACTTTATCTGAATAGAATACAAACAGTGCTACAAAGTGTTTCTTTCACACAAGAGGTGATCACTGCATTATGTTAGTCTCTAGACCAGGGTATAGGCAACCAGGCAGCTATTTAGCCCTTCTCCAGTTGCTTTGGCAAAATCTTTACGGATATGAATAACTTTATATTTGTTTAGTTTCTTTATATATATATTTTTTCAATTTATTTTATCATTGTTGTAGGCCAGGCTAAGTTATTCTTAGTCTCCATTTGTTAAAATGTGTAGCCTATAGGCAGTTGCAGACCTATTAGTAATGTTGATAGGCAAATTTAAACTTAATGAGATGTGTTGTAAACCTTCATAAGGTACTAAAGTGAAAGTGTCTCTGTTTTAGGCATATTGCACACCGCCCTGCTGCTCACTTGTGGTTATTATTATTATTTTTAAAGGTATGCAAAGGTTGCAGGATATGAGAATACTCCTTAAAAAACCCAGAGGGGGAAGTGCGAGTCCCTGGAGGAATGAGGACTTTTAAAGCACTTCTAAGAAATGTTCAAGTTCATGCATGCCTATTGCCTGGATGTATGTGAAAACAGCATCATTATGGTGCTCTGTTCACAGTACTACACATCCTGGCTTCTGCCTGTGAATTAAGTCTTATGTATTTACCTTTTTATGATATTATGATCCTATCTTGTATTCTTTTATGTATTTATATGGACCTAGAGTCTGCTAATAAAGATTGAATTGAATTCAAAATAAGGCTTGACAGATTTTATTTTTATTCTGTGGCCAAAAATGGCTCTTTTGACCGTTAAAGATTGGTTTTATGCCTGTGGGTGTTAACAGCCCCATCACATTTGTCTTCACTCTACACTGCACTCTGGCTCATAGTAGGGTGAAAAGGTCTGTGGTGTAGGAAGGGGCTAGCCCAGGGGTGCCCTAAAGGTAGATCGTGTCACAAAGGCTATGCAGGTAGATCACATGACATAAAATATATACAATCTATCACTTGAATTAAGGTGACCTTGATTTATTGACATTGAAAAGGGCCGTCAGCTCAAACCCACAAAGCAATACATTGTTTTCAAGAGTGTTGCACACAAACGTCAGTATAACATTACAAAGTTATATACAAGAAAACCTACCAATTCCATCTCTATCCTCTATTTTGGTCAGTAGATCTTGTTGAGTTGGTCAGTGGTCATTTTGAGAGTAGCTCTCAAGTCAAAAAGTGTGGGCACCCCTGGGCTAGCTAGACCAGTGGTTCTTAAAGTGGGTTCCAGGGACCCCCAGCCGTCCTTGAGGGTGTTCCACAGTGAGTCGCCACTCGCCAGTAATGTTAGTTAATTCAACATCAAAATCGGTTGAACCACTTCAACCGTGTACTGTACAGTCATAGACTATTTGAAAATAGACGATCTACAAGCTCACAACGCATTGCATCAAAGAAATCTTGGAATAGGCTACTAATGTTTTATTTGTCCAACAAGGTCCACGGCCAAATACATATTTATTTGCGGTCCTTTGAGAACCACTGGCCTCGACCATTGCAACCCGTTGTGAGCTTGTAGATTGGTTAGTGTTGGGGGGGAGGGGGGGTGAAGGGGCCATGGATAGACCCATGAGGGACTCTGTTCAATGAAGTACACAGGGTTAAATTGGTTAATTCACCTTTTCTGTGATCGATGGTTCCGAGAATGTCTGAACTGGCGGGGCCCAGCCAAAAAACGTTTTAATATCATATGATAACAGTAGTGCCATTAGATAACATAATGTGGATGCAATCACCACATTCAATTTAGCAAAATATGGCAGTGGGTGTATAATTATAATTATCATCATCATTATTACTATTATTAATTATTATTACATCTATTATTATTATTATTGTCATTATTATTATTATTATTATTATTATTAATCTTTTCCCTATTTGGATCCGTAGCCACTGTACTGGCACTGCCTATAGTTTGTCCATCTGTATTCTGTACCTGCATAGATTGATTGGTCATGCCTCCCTGATGCCTGTCAGAAATGCCAGAAACTTGCGTCTTTGTTTATGATTAAATATAAACAGGGCTTCTCGTAACAGTAGCCTACCTAGTAGCCTAAATGTTAGCCTCGGCTCACAATGTCAAACATATCTATTGCAAAATGTTTGGAAAGAAAGGAAGTCATCAGTCCCTAGAGGAGCTAGCCTAGCCTACTGTACAACAGTTGTATTCTGAGGACTTCACCTTTTACTGGGCAACTCCACAACAATAGCCAGCGTCTGCTGTCCGCCGACATCAAAGGTCATAATTGTATTTTTTGCCGAATGGATTTTCATTGATTGTGCCCCATGTTGTCTCCTGCTAATTTGTCATTTGGAAGTGAGTTGAAAGAAACTAGCTGTTGTTGTGCACTCTGCAGGCTTCAATACTGTGTGTGTGTGTGTGTGTGTGTGTGTGTGTGTGTGTGTGTGTGTGTGTGTGTAAATAATAATAAATAAATAAACATTTTTAACCTGGGGAGGCCAAGGTTCAACAGCACTGGGGCATCCAGTTCCTCGATGCTAGTTGAACCTCTGCCTCCCAGGTTCTGAACCACACATATATAGGTTAAAGTGATTGTGATGCTATTAACAAATTTGACTGAACTCTCTCAGTGACCTCTGGAGGTCCCGGACACCACGTTGATAACAACCACTGTCCCGTCTACCTATAGGGAGAGGGAATGTCTGTGTAATTGGGAGAGGGAATAAGAGATATCAGGTCTCTACATATAGGGAGCAAGAGGAGAGTGATAGAGGTTTTGGTTAGGTAGCTATTAGCTAAGCTTGCCATGATGAACTCCAAATAATGGTGAGTATATTGTTATTATTTTGACCCATTTTGTCTCCATTACATTTAATTCCTCCCTTTGCTTAGTTGTCACTGCTGCTGTACCCTACTGGCTCACCTGCCAGATGAGCCCCGCTGACAGGTGGCACCCCAGCCTGTAGTATGCAGTGACAAATATCTCCCCCTATACTCTTTTTTTTATCATGGAGATTCACTGCTGTATAATCACTGTAAATCACAGGGGGAGAAAGAAAAACAAAAAGACAATAAAAAATAATAAACATTTTGAACCTCAGATGCAGAGGTTCAACAACACTGGAGAACCCAGTTCCTCAGTGCTAGTTGAACCTCGTCCTCCCAGGTTCTGAACCACACATAGGTTTAAGTAATTGTGATAGTATTAATACATTTGACTGAACGCTCAGGCTTCGTACACACCTTTCGGACACACAGATCTGTCCGACCGACCACTGATTACATTTTTATGATTTGATGCCTCCATGTCCCGCAATGCTTTGCGCGATTTGGGCGGTGCTACTATACGCGGAAATAGATGCACATATGTTCAGTGTAGTTTTCTTGACTGCAGCAGCAGCTAGCGGTAGTTTGTCGAGGCCGTTTTTCACACTCAAAGTTCACTTAGAAGGTCCGGATCAAGGACCAAGGACCAAATATTTGCATTTTGATTTTGGTCCGTTTGGTGTTCACACTGGACTTTGTAAAGCGTACCAAATATGTAAACAAATGACACGTGGACATGTTAAGCGAACCAAATAGTGAAAAAAAGAAAAGAGGTCATTTTACGACGGAGGGAAAAATAACATGAGGGGGTGCGGGAAATCACTGTCTACAATTTTTGGGCGCAACCTTCAGTCACACAGAGAGAAGAGAACAGCAACATGAATCATGATTGCAGCAACAACTTGAAATTGCATTCATTCTTAATAATTATTTTATTAGCCAAATAAGACAACAGATGAACAGAGGAGCAGGTGTTTGAACAATAATGTGCTTGCTGCTGGTGCATAGCCTACAACAAAGTATCCCCGAATCCCGATAAAAATTACTTTTCTTCTATGTGTGCACCTTAACCTGATTCGATATAGGCCTATGTTATTTCTGCGCATCAAATCGACGGGCATTTCCATGTCATCTTATGGTTTAAACTTGAAGCCGTACTGGTCAGTTAAGCTTCAAGTCAGAACAGCTCCGCTGCAGTTGACCTATATCACGTCTTTTGCTATAGTGATGTAATCAATTAATCATTTAGGACCACCTGTGTAGCTTATTTAACATTTGCTCCATTGGCTCTTTATGCGTGCGGCCGTGCGCTAGAGCGAGACAGGATGATTTTAAATATTTCTCTGTCTGCGTCTCTCCCATAGAGCTATAAAATATATCGGGTCTCTCCCCCCACATGTGCGCGCGTCATAACTTTGCGTGGTGGCGGTGGCGCATGCTTAAAATAAACAGATCTACAAGCTTACACCGTGTACCATACTTTAAGTACCATTCGTGTCGATAACTTGTACATCTGTTATATTTGCGCATGTGAACCGACGGATATTTTGGCTATCGTCCTGTATTTCTGTATATAGAATAGAACTTAGTACCAGACTGGACTCATCACTGGAGACAGCCGTGCGCAACTTGGACTCGCCAAGTTACGCACGGCCGTAGCCAAAAGAAGACATACAAACAAGCGATATAATAGTCTGTGTCACGTAACTCAGAAGACTACAGCCTAAACCCCACCCAGTGCTGTCAAGAACGGAAGTTCTCTCCTATTAGTTGGCGGTTAAAAAACACCCTTCTGTCCGATCTGAAGTCCCACCCTGTTCGTTGGCTGTTTTGACTACAAGGTGTCCGGTGTGTTTGTTGTGCCCTCCGCCCCCACATCGGACAGGTTTGTCCGATCAAACGACGTGACTCCCATTGAAAATGAATTGGAGCAGCAATCAAATAGCAATCAGGCATCGCACACGGACCGAACATTTGTTCTTTAGGTGTGTACGCAGCCTCAGTGACCCAGAGGGGTCCCCAGACACCACTTTGATAATAACCACTGCTGTATAAACACAACTGAAGAAACAAAATGTTTTGTCCAAACTTCTGGGGACACAGAACTGAGACACACTAAAGCCTGATTGTTCCTGTCTGTTTGGCTCATAGCTCCAATATTATCAGTACAACCACTCAGGCGCGTAGCGTGGATCACATAATTGACTAGGTATTAGCATCGCGGGGGGGGGGGGGGGGGGGGGGGGGGAATCTTCCTTCCGGACAAATGCAGACATTGGCGAAAGATAAGGCCACGGGGGGGGGGGGGGGGGGGGGGGAATCTTCCTTCCGGACAAATGCAGACATTGGCGAAAGATAAGGCCACGGGTGTATTTCTTCACCTGCTTCACAATCAGCAGCAGAAGTTGTGGCAGTGACTTTCACTTCTGTATCCGATGACTGCGAGGACGAATCCATGGTGGTCACGTCGGAATCAACTGTGTGTCACAAGCAGCCAGGCAGCGTGTGGAAGGAGGGGGAACTCCGCCCCCCTTTTACTCTGAGTGGAGACTGAGGGGCAATCCAGACGAGGACGTTTTCGGTGTTTCTCGGGCAAGTAATTAGCCGATCTGCCCTTTTTGTCACACGGAGACGGCGTTTTGGGGGACTTTAACGGCTAATTTTGAAACTACCTTCCAGAGTGGGAAAGTTTGGAGACGCGACTTTCACGTCTCCGTGTGTACAGCGAATGCCGCCTAATTTGCTGAAACGGTGATGTCATAGTCCCCTCGCCCCCTCCAAACTAACCAGTGTTAATGGTTTATTTCACCATAACCACTTACATATAAGTATCACAGCTATTTTATATTTGCACATAATGTCTATAAATCTCTTCTCCAAAAATAGCCGATCTGCAGCCCGCACGCACGCAAACAATTGAGCAGGCATGCACGAGAGAGGAGTTGTGTGTGAGGAGCTGATCACAGATAGAGGGAAAGTGTTATATTTGGCCTATTATTTATGCTATATATTATTGACCGAGTCTGTGTCAGTCTCACAGTCACAACGAGAGAGAGAGAGATGCTGCGTGTTAAAAAATAGGCAATGATTAGCACTGTGCTGCCAGCAGGTGGAAGGAATCAAGCAATTATCTGACATTCAGAGGTGTTGCGCACCAGCGAATATATATATTTCAATCTCCAAAGTCAAACTCATAAATTCACAATGTACCATGCCGCTCCTCGTTGTGAGCTGTGTATGCTGATCTGACCGAGAGAAGGGGCGCGCGCGCACGCTCTCTCTCTCTCTCTCTCTCTCTCTCTCACACACTCTCTCTCTCCCTCTCTCTCTCACACTTACTTTGTGCTTGCTGCTGTTTTCAGAAGAATTAATCCAAGGTTTGTCATATATTATGGTTTAGTAGGCATACACTTTAGCTGGTCAGTCAGTGTGTGCAGACTCAGAGAGAGAAGCAGCACTGCTCTGCTCATTAAATTGATATGACCTAGATATGTCATATGCGCATCTGATCAAGATAATTAGTTATTTGGCAACACCTGTGTGAAATACCAACGCTTTCATATAGCCTACTTTTAGAAGCTTTTTCTTTTTTTTGATGGCCATCTACAGGCCAGCCATGTGTACTGCATCTTTATCTTGAAAACGGAGCAGTTTACCGGTCTCGAGTGGACGTCGTAGGCCTACATAATTAACATAACCGCAATGTAGACGCAGTAAAGTTTTATATCGTTCACAAAACTTAGGCGGGGAACAGCCCGCGACGTCCTCGTGAAGGCAGCCCCTGAGAGTGAGTGGCAGCCCCGTTGTTCTGTTCTCACAGGGGCACAGCGCATTTCTCCATGCAGACGGATAATTATACAAAATACGATTTTAATTTATAGCGAGTAACGAGGTGTCCGATTTTAAATGTAGCGGATTAAAAGTACGATTTTTTCCGTGTAAATGTAACGTCTCTAAATGTTTTGATGAATTGAACATGGACCCTCTTGTAAACAAGTGTAATGCTTAATTGGGTCGTCCACTCACAGTTAACAGTCTTTGTATTGAGTTTGTGCTTGAAATGTACTGTAATTCTGCAAACTGTTAATAAATATTTCAATCAATCAATCAATCAATCAATCAATCGTTATTTTCCACCACTATAGTGTGCATGTTAAGGAATCCTTAACATGCACACCGGAAACCACCGCCACCAGTGACGTAGACTCCGTGGGGGCGGCGGGGCTCGAGCCCCCATGAAGAATTAGACCTGAATATATCATTACTCTATGGAATATATATATTCGCCTCGGTCCGTCCCGTTCAGGGCCGGATTCAGCCAGGCCCACTAGGGTGGGCAGACAGAATGTTATAGGGTGGGGGGGGGGCTCTTCATTTGTCATTCGTTCTAAATTCTTCTTTGAGAATCTGTTTTCCATTTCTGAAATGGCCCCGTCGAGGATGCTGAGCAAGGATCTTTTGAGAGACTGAGAGGGGGTGATGGTGGGGACCGTGGGGTTATCAGTATCTGTACACTTTCACTTTCACCAAGGCGTTTGCTCAATATGCTTCTTCTTTTAGGTTGATGAGACACATCCTGATCCTCCGCAGATAACTGAGAAAGATCAGTCCAGCAATCCTCTTTGCGGATGTCTTTCAAGGACTCCAGTGATTCAGTAACAACCAAACCAGCAGAAGACATGAGACTACAGCATGAGACTGTAGAATAACATTTGCTGGAATTAAGACACTAAGCACCCGCACTAGAAATGTGGCAATCTCAAAGAAATGTAGCCTCTTCATTTGAATTAAAAGGCCTGATGCTTCAGTGCACAAATCAACTGAGGCCTCCTCATCCTCTGAAATCTTTGACAGGATAGTGCAAAGATGTTCTTCGTTCTCAACAATGCACCTTGTCACATCATAATTGCTTGTCCAACGAATTCCAATTAGTCGTCTGAGACAAGGAGCATCATACCTTTCTGACACATAGTGGTGACGGAAGAAGTTATACAGGGAATTGCAGAGGTCAAAAAACTTTTTGGCACATGGCTCACCCTGCATAGCATGCACAACCATTAAATGCAACTGGTCGTTGTATACTGTAACAGTGAATATATGGCACATATCTATCCACCTTCTTTTGAAGTAGTGCTTGGACACCACCTCGTACTCCACTCATCACCAAAGCACCATCATAACACTGGCTAACTATATTGTCAGCACTGTAGCCAGCCTCAGAAATGTGTTTTAATATCTCAGTGCTGGTGTACTCAGCATCAAGTTGGTGCAAGTTAAGTAATCCAATTAGATGCTCCTCTGGTATGGATTTACTTACAAATCTTAGAATTATAGACAGATTTTCTACATTGGTCCTGTCCCTTGTCCCATCACTTTTTATACAGAATCAACAGTTGTATCCTGAGGACTTCACCTTTTACTGGGCAACTCCACAACAATAGCCAGCGTCTGCTGTCCGCCGACATCAAATAATGATAATTGTATTTTTTGCCGAATGGATTTTCATTGATTGTGCCCCATGTTGTCTGCTGCTAATTTGTAATTTGGAAGTGAGTTGAAATAAACTAGCTGTTGTTGTGCACTCTGCAGGCTTCAATACTGTGTGTGTGTGTGTGTGTGTGTGTGTGTGTGTGTGTGTGTGTGTGTGTGTGTGTGTGTGTGTGTGTGTGTGTGTGTGTGTGTGTGTGCGTGCGTGCGTGCGTGCGTGCGTGCGTGCGTGCGTGCGTGCGTGTGTGCGTGCGTGCGTGTGGGCGCGTGCGTGTGCACTGCACTGCACTGCGCTCACTAAGTAGGCCTATTATGGTAACGGTGCAAGCTGCCTGTACCTGGGATAGTGTGCATGTTAAGAATCAGTGACGTAGACTCCGTTGGGGCGGCGGGGCTCGAGCCCCCATGAAGAATTAGACCTGAATATATCATTACTCTATGGAATATATATATTCGCCTCGGTCCGTCCCGTAACTCCCGTTTGTACCGCGCCAGGTCCTAAACCGGAATCCATAACCTAAACCGCTTGGGTTTAGTGTGAAACCGGGGGGAGAGGGCGGGCCCCCATGACGATTATAAAAACATTTAAGGATAACCTTTTAATTGCACTCAACTTGCTCCTGTCGCAAGTTGATGATGTCATATGTCCATGTGTGGTCCAGCCCTATGGAATGCATGTGTTAATAAAAAGTATTTAAAATATTGCTTTGATGCTCATATTTACCTTTAAGTTGTGTTTTTATTAGCATATGCATTCCATACATTCCATAGGGCTAGACCATATTGTATATATATGGTCTGTGCATTCCATGCATTCCATACATTCCAAGCATTCCATACATTCCATAGGGCTAGACCATAAATATTGTATATATATTGTATAGACACACACTCAACATTCAGGAGTGTGTGTCTCTCTTGTTTTCTAAGACTAAAAGCATGTGGTGGAAATGTAGTTTTATTTTATTTTATTTTATTGACTTTGTACTTTGTGCATAGAACACAGGCATTGTGGCATAATTGGACATTGTGTCAGAAAGAAGCTGAAACTGTATGGTGCCTTTATAGACTTTTCCAAAGCCTATACGACAGGATTCCAAGAGGACAACTCCAAACTTCAAAAATTATGCGCATAATGACATCATCAACTTGCGACATGAGCACTTCCTATTGAGTGAAAGATTCTCTATTTAAGAAAGAAATAAAATATTTAAGGTGTTTTTATTTATTTATTTTAGTTATAGAGAGCAAGTATAATGTTTTAAGGCACATTTGTCTTATTAGCCAGGGTTCCTTTTAAGTTCTTCACCTTCCACTGGTAGTGTCCTATACCAGTTTCATTTCACATTTTAGTCACCTGGAATGTTTTACTGTTAGTCTAGTTTTAGTCAACTAAATGTCATGAGATTTTAAGTCGACTAAATCTACAGTTGATTTAGTCAACTAAAATGTATTTCGGTGGGCCTTGATGCCGTCGTAATGACAGATTTTACACTTGCAGAAAATAGCCGATCTACAAGCTCACAACGCATCGCAGGGACCCAATGTTTTATACATTTGTGTGAATAAAGTAAGTAACTAACTAAAGATACCATGGGTACACCTGTGGCAGGAAGCTCAAAACAAGAGTCAATAGCAACAGCAGAATAAGCTGTTTGGCATTGGCAGACATGGTGCAGTAGGTGGCAACATGTACCTTTAACCCATTTAGACTCGAGGCCGATTCTAAATAAAAAATGGCTTCTAAATCCTAACAGTTTTCTGAAAAACCTACAGTATGTTTCAATGTCAGTGGGGCTCAACCGTTTTCATGTCAAGGACCCCCAGAATTATCTGTATTTAGACCACTAACCCCCCCCCCCACCACAGAACCTTTTTTGTTTTTGAGTTAAAAACGTTCGCCCTGAAAGAATATATTCAAAGATTTGCGCCACATTTTCATGGTTTTTCAAAAATAGCAGATCTATGAATAGCACATATGAACACCAACATTGGTTCCCATCCTGAATGGGTTAATGTTGGTAGGTGCAAGGACTAGTCATATTTCCATTTCTATATTTAATACAATAAAAATAACACAAAACAAGTAAGGGGAAATGTTAATAGGATAGCTGAATGTTCTGCATCCTGAAAGAAAACATTGGGTCAAATTGATGCTGATTCCTGTAAATTAGAAAGTGTCGGGGTTAGAGTTTCAATGGTGTGAATATTGTCATTTATGTCACGGAACGGAACATTCTTAGCTGATCAGTGTTTCTTAATTATGATGAAATTGTGGGCAGTGAATTACAGGTCCGACTCCTGACTGACTGCATAGACAATAATTCAGGCTGTAATGTTTTGTGGATTGGACTCTACAACCTCACCAACCTCAAGACAGACACACACACACACACACACACACACACACACACACACACACACACACACACACACACACACACACACACACACACACACACACACACACACACACACACACACACACACACACACACACACACACACACACACACACTATTTAAATCATTTTGTATTTTGTGCAATAGTCGTGACATAATTATTTCCCTACTTGTTACTTCAGCTCTGTCTGCGGTGTCTGGTGTAGAGCAGTGGTTTTCAACCACTTGCAAAATCCTTTTTTAAGGGACCAAGAAGTCACGAAGTGAGTTTGGTCACTTTGTTTTTGTGTTTTTTTCTTCTCCTTCTTCTTCTCCTTCGCCAAATATAGCAGTTCTGGCTGAACCGTGCAGTCGGTGCGAAGCCCATGACCATTGGCCAAAGGGTGGCGCTATAGCACTGAATTGAAAATGCAAACTTTGAACGTGCTTAGCTCATGAACCGTATGACCGTTGGCAATGACACTTTGATACACATATTTGTCTCCTCATGCCGAACAACTTTCGTGTTCTGACTTTTGAGTCCTCTGACCTTTAGATCACCCTATAGCAATTTTTTGAAAATGACACCTTTGAACAGGCAAAGCTCATGCCTCTTTTGGCCAAAAGTGATGGCACTTGTTTCCACATGTTCCTTGACTCATGGGGTAATCGAACAAACAGGAAGGTAGGAGCGCACACCAGTAGTGGGGAGGTGCTGACCGCGGGAAATAAAACTGACTGAGAAAGGAGAGGCCGCACAGCTCGTAGTCACGATGCCAACACATTTTTATTTTTCCAACGTTTCGGCAACAAGTTGCCTTCTTCAGGGAAAGGAATGGGGAACACATCTGTCGCTTTGACAAGTAAGCTCCGCCCTCAGATATTCCCCCATTTTGAGAAGTTTGAAAAATGCTTATACCTTATATTCTTTTTTTGAATTATTATCTTTTATTTGCTTTTAACATTTCATTTACATACAGTTACAAAATTCAACCTATAAATAAATACATTTCCTAACTAAACAACCCCAACCCTTCCCCGACCCTTCCTAGTATAAAGAACTATCAAATGCATGATTTTCTTCTGACTGTTATCATCTGTGCTACAAACATAAATAAACAACATGACAACAACAAGAATGACAAGTAGACATTGGTAACAACAATGACAACATCAACAATCTCCGTTATACTTCAATTAGCCCTCTCCAGTTCTGCCTGGATCTTTGAGAGATTTGCGTGAAACGTTCTGCACACAATCTATGGACCATTATCTGAAATCCCAGTTGAAGAGAAGTTTGTATGTGAAAACATGAACAGCGAACACACTGTAGTAATGAACATGCCCAAAACAAGGACACACATAATTGTCATCAAAAACACTGAATGATTTTGCTTTTTACAATGAAGTAACCGATTGTCTCCGTGTAGCTCAGTCAGTACTAGAGCTCTTGCCCTTTGACCACAAGGTTGTGTGTTCAAATCTGGGTACTGACAAGTTACAACTCAGCCCGTGAGTCTTATTTGTGCATATTGTTCTTATTGCGTATTGTCTTATTTCTTGGCCCCGCCTATCGCTGCTTGCAGCTATATTTAGGTCCCTGGATGGAACAACATATTTTCAGATTGGGGTCAGCGGCCAATTACATATAATTTTTGGGGTCCTTGAAATGAAATAATGAGCACCATTGATATAGAAACATAGGTATTTCAGAAAACTGTCATGATTTAGAAGAATTTTTTTAAATGTCGACGTCAGGCCTATAGACACAGCAGATGTAAAAACGAGGATAAGAACAGGATGAACAGGAATAGAACATGCATCTCGTATAAATGTGCACATGCAGACAGTCAGTGTTTTACCACACATCCATTATAGGGAGAGCAAATAAGAGGTGTCACACATGATACCTCCGGGAACGCCCTGGGCCGGAACACAAGCTAGCTCTGATGCTGTAAAAACGCTGCATGAAATATGCAAAACAGTCTTTCACATTCACCATTTGAAATGGAAGTAAACTTCCCTGTTGTCCAACATGAATTGTAATGTATCCGGCAAGATAATTGCAAAAAAAAAGATTGTCTCTTTCACATTGCCTGACAGTAAGGGCCTGGTCTTTTAAAGTCTTTCCAAATGTTCATATGATCCGTATTTTGATGAGTTGTGGTGGCTATTAGCCTGGAGTAAGCACAGCGACTATAAGTCGCGGGAAACACTTGAAATGAAGACCAATTTGGGGGTTCGGTGGGTACTATACCCAGGTACCTCATACACAAACCCAAGTATACATCCTCAATGTAAACAGCTTTGACGTGTCTTGATGCTTTCACAAGCTTTCCAGGCAGGTCCAAGGACATAACGTAGCCCAGTCCTAATGCATAATGAGGATACTGTGACTCTCGGAATATCTCAAAAGGTACGTACCATTTAGAGTGGGGGTCTCTCAGAACTGCGGCCTCATGTGCCACAAGTCCAGTCATATATTCATCATTGGGAGCGTACAGCAACATGTCGACCAAGTTGTGCACGTTTAGAAACATGTCCGAGTCAATCTTCATGGCGTAGGAGGCCATGGAGCAGCGAGAGTCCAGCCACTCCAGCATCAACATGGTCTTGATGGTCAGGTTCTTGTAGCAGTCCAGAAAGTCACCCTGCAGCAGGTCCCTGTGCTCTCTGCTCTCCTCCAGCACTTGCCGCTGGGTTCGTTCTGCGTCTTCTCCTGTCGGCAGTCCCAACAAAAAGAACAGGCTCACTACTTTGCCCGACACAGGGCTCTCACTGCCCCACGTCCTACGGATGGCGTCACGGTCGTCTCTGTTGTGGGGAGCGACCGGGACGACCAGCACCACGAAAGGCTTCTGTTGTTCACATTTCTCTGGCTCGTCCACGGTGAAGTGGTAGCGATATGGGTACTCCACTAAGTACGGCCCTGGAGATACATAGGGAGGTGGTGTAGGCGGTGTTGTCTGTGGAGTGGACACTGTTGTAGTATGTACCACCGTTATGGTCGATGCTGTTGCCGTGGCATTCATCTCCTCAGGTCGCATGAAAAGAGAGGAGGAGTTGGACGTAACAATTTTCCCTTTTGTTGTTTTGGATTTGAATCTTGTGCCCACAGCGCTTGCCTTGATGTCGGGAGATGCTGTCGTCGGGAACAGGTCTTTGTATGGGATCCACCATGTTGTCGCGTTGTAACGTATCCATTGTGGGCTCCAGTCTGCTGCAATTTCCATGACGTTCACGTTGTAGAAGAATAGAATTGCCGCCACGAGCAAAATGAAACAGAACCAGCGCTTGCGCGGACAGCTGCAACTCCTGCCACTTTCTGCAGCCTTCCCTGCCTCCATCTTAGTCTCACTGAAAGGAAAGAGCACATTGGTCAGTCTGTGGTCGCGTTGCTATTTTCTTTCAACAACAACAGTTGAACAATGAATAATTTTGAAGCAACACAAATGTTCTCTTATGGGGGGTCCCTAGCACAAAATCTATTCAAATGAATGGCTGTGACTGGCTGTGGCTTGTGACTGCAACTTGTTCCTGTTCCTGTTCCTGTTGTTCCTGTTCGCAGATGACTCAGCACTGCTGGTCTCGGACAAGAACAAACTGCAGGTTGAAAAGACCCCCAGCTCTGAACTCGGTAGAATCTGCACCTGGCTCGCTGATAACAAACTATCCTTACACCTGGGAAAAACTGAATCCATTCTCTTCGGATCAAATAGTAATCTCAGCAAGGCAGATGGCTTCTTGGTTAGAGTGGGTGACAATATTATCACACGGAAATATGAAATTACCTAACTAGGTTCCATCCTGGAGGCTAATCTTTCCGGTGATAAAATGGCCACCAACGTAATCAAAAAAGTCAATCAAAGAACAAGATTCCTTTACAGGATCTCCTCACTGGTCAACAAAAACACCTTGAAGACCTTAACAGGAGCCCTCGTACAATGTTTCTTTGACTATGCATGCACCTCTTGGTACCACAGCACCTCAAAGGCCCTTAAAACAAGGCTCCAGACCTCCCAAAACAAACTGGTCAGGCTCCTACTTGGCCTCACCCCCCGAACCCACCTCACCCCTGCCCACTTTGACAGGCTGGAATGGCTTAGGGTTGACGACAGAGTACAGCATCTTGCAATGGGTCTGGTCCACAAGATTAGATACACCACCAAGATACCCATGTATCTGTCTAAATACTTCCTTAATGTTAACGAAGTCCACACCCACAACACCAGAGGGAGTGCAAAAAAACATGTACAACCCAGATTCGGCACAAACAAGGGACTAAATTATTTTCCCTCCTATGCCACCAAAATGTGGAACGCCCTACCAACAGTCATTAAGACATGTGAATCCCTTGACTCCTTCAAAACCGCTCTCAAAGGGCACCTACGGACGGCTGCAATTCGAAACTGGCCCCCATAAAATCTGAATTTATTGTATGCTGAGGTATAGGACAATGGCTACAGAGAGAATACATAGAATTGATCAATGGAAACGTTTTGGACCTCAGTTATTGAACACATGACTGAACTTCCTCGGCACCTAGCACCTAAAGTATAGGATGTGGGCAATGCAGCTTCCTTAAACTAAAAGGCTTTGCTGAACAGCCTTGAGTGTGCACACTGCTGTCTGTCATTGTCTCCACCAGGCCGAAGGCATGGGGAGAGAGTATGTTTTGCACTCCGTCCGTCCGTCCGTGTGTCCGTCCGTCTGTGATCAGCTAATCTCTGGCACCGTTAACCCGGTCTATGCCAAATTTTGCACACACACTCCCTGGATGCCAACGATGAACCTCTGCCCCAAAATTTCCAGAACGGCCTGTTATAGCGCCACCAGGAGGCCGCTTTGTGCAAAAAGGGTTTTTGGACAGTACACCTACAGATTTTGTCCAAACATCACGCAAATTGGTACACAGTCTCTCTAGACTCTAGAGAGACTGTGTACCAATTTGCGTGATTGGCTCTAGAGTCTAGAGCCATTCAACGAAACGGGTCTTTCAGATTTCTCAGACTCCATCCTGATTGGCTAAGATTGGCTTCCAAAGCAAGTGCTCAGTTTCAAACAAAATGCTGCAAATCATGAATACATCGTGTGATTTCCGTGAAATTGTGCACGCCACGAGCAAAATGAAACAGAACCAGCGCTTGCGCGGACAGCTGCAACTCCTGCCACTTTCTGCAGCCTTCCCTGCCTCCATCTTAGTCTCACTGAAAGGAAAGAGCACATTGGTCAGTCTGTGGTCGCGTTGCTATTTTCTTTCAACAACAACAGTTGAACAATGAATAATTTTGAAGCAACACAAATGTTCTCTTATGGGGGGTCCCTAGCACAAAATCTATTCAAATGAATGGCTGTGACTGGCTGTGGCTTGTGACTGCAACTTGTTCCTGTTCCTGTTCCTGTTGTTCCTGTTCGCAGATGACTCAGCACTGCTGGTCTCGGACAAGAACAAACTGCAGGTTGAAAAGACCCCCAGCTCTGAACTCGGTAGAATCTGCACCTGGCTCGCTGATAACAAACTATCCTTACACCTGGGAAAAACTGAATCCATTCTCTTCGGATCAAATAGTAATCTCAGCAAGGCAGATGGCTTCTTGGTTAGAGTGGGTGACAATATTATCACACGAAAATATGAAATTACCTAACTAGGTTCCATCCTGGAGGCTAATCTTTCCGGTGATAAAATGGCCACCAACGTAATCAAAAAAGTCAATCAAAGAACAAGATTCCTTTACAGGATCTCCTCACTGGTCAACAAAAACACCTTGAAGACCTTAACAGGAGCCCTCGTACAATGTTTCTTTGACTATGCATGCACCTCTTGGTACCACAGCACCTCAAAGGCCCTTAAAACAAGGCTCCAGACCTCCCAAAACAAACTGGTCAGGCTCCTACTTGGCCTCACCCCCCGAACCCACCTCACCCCTGCCCACTTTGACAGGCTGGAATGGCTTAGGGTTGACGACAGAGTACAGCATCTTGCAATGGGTCTGGTCCACAAGATTAGATACACCACCAAGATACCCATGTATCTGTCTAAATACTTCCTTAATGTTAACGAAGTCCACACCCACAACACCAGAGGGAGTGCAAAAAAACATGTACAACCCAGATTCGGCACAAACAAGGGACTAAATTATTTTCCCTCCTATGCCACCAAAATGTGGAACGCCCTACCAACAGTCATTAAGACATGTGAATCCCTTGACTCCTTCAAAACCGCTCTCAAAGGGCACCTACGGACGGCTGCAATTCGAAACTGGCCCCCATAAAATCTGAATTTATTGTATGCTGAGGTATAGGACAATGGCTACAGAGAGAATACATAGAATTGATCAATGGAAACGTTTTGGACCTCAGTTATTGAACACATGACTGAACTTCCTCGGCACCTAGCACCTAAAGTATAGGATGTGGGCAATGCAGCTTCCTTAAACTAAAAGGCTTTGCTGAACAGCCTTGAGTGTGCACACTGCTGTCTGTCATTGTCTCCACCAGGCCGAAGGCATGGGGAGAGAGTATGTTTTGCACTCCGTCCGTCCGTCCGTGTGTCCGTCCGTCTGTGATCAGCTAATCTCTGGCACCGTTAACCCGGTCTATGCCAAATTTTGCACACACACTCCCTGGATGCCAACGATGAACCTCTGCCCCAAAATTTCCAGAACGGCCTGTTATAGCGCCACCAGGAGGCCGCTTTGTGCAAAAAGGGTTTTTGGACAGTACACCTACAGATTTTGTCCAAACATCACGCAAATTGGTACACAGTCTCTCTAGACTCTAGAGAGACTGTGTACCAATTTGCGTGATTGGCTCTAGAGTCTAGAGCCATTCAACGAAACGGGTCTTTCAGATTTCTCAGACTCCATCCTGATTGGCTAAGATTGGCTTCCAAAGCAAGTGCTCAGTTTCAAACAAAATGCTGCAAATCATGAATACATCGTGTGATTTCCGTGAAATTGTGCACGCCACGAGCAAAATGAAACAGAACCAGCGCTTGCGCGGACAGCTGCAACTCCTGCCACTTTCTGCAGCCTTCCCTGCCTCCATCTTAGTCTCACTGAAAGGAAAGAGCACATTGGTCAGTCTGTGGTCGCGTTGCTATTTTCTTTCAACAACAACAGTTGAACAATGAATAATTTTGAAGCAACACAAATGTTCTCTTATGGGGGGTCCCTAGCACAAAATCTATTCAAATGAATGGCTGTGACTGGCTGTGGCTTGTGACTGCAACTTGTTCCTGTTCCTGTTCCTGTTGTTCCTGTTCGCAGATGACTCAGCACTGCTGGTCTCGGACAAGAACAAACTGCAGGTTGAAAAGACCCCCAGCTCTGAACTCGGTAGAATCTGCACCTGGCTCGCTGATAACAAACTATCCTTACACCTGGGAAAAACTGAATCCATTCTCTTCGGATCAAATAGTAATCTCAGCAAGGCAGATGGCTTCTTGGTTAGAGTGGGTGACAATATTATCACACGAAAATATGAAATTACCTAACTAGGTTCCATCCTGGAGGCTAATCTTTCCGGTGATAAAATGGCCACCAACGTAATCAAAAAAGTCAATCAAAGAACAAGATTCCTTTACAGGATCTCCTCACTGGTCAACAAAAACACCTTGAAGACCTTAACAGGAGCCCTCGTACAATGTTTCTTTGACTATGCATGCACCTCTTGGTACCACAGCACCTCAAAGGCCCTTAAAACAAGGCTCCAGACCTCCCAAAACAAACTGGTCAGGCTCCTACTTGGCCTCACCCCCCGAACCCACCTCACCCCTGCCCACTTTGACAGGCTGGAATGGCTTAGGGTTGACGACAGAGTACAGCATCTTGCAATGGGTCTGGTCCACAAGATTAGATACACCACCAAGATACCCATGTATCTGTCTAAATACTTCCTTAATGTTAACGAAGTCCACACCCACAACACCAGAGGGAGTGCAAAAAAACATGTACAACCCAGATTCGGCACAAACAAGGGACTAAATTATTTTCCCTCCTATGCCACCAAAATGTGGAACGCCCTACCAACAGTCATTAAGACATGTGAATCCCTTGACTCCTTCAAAACCGCTCTCAAAGGGCACCTACGGACGGCTGCAATTCGAAACTGGCCCCCATAAAATCTGAATTTATTGTATGCTGAGGTATAGGACAATGGCTACAGAGAGAATACATAGAATTGATCAATGGAAACGTTTTGGACCTCAGTTATTGAACACATGACTGAACTTCCTCGGCACCTAGCACCTAAAGTATAGGATGTGGGCAATGCAGCTTCCTTAAACTAAAAGGCTTTGCTGAACAGCCTTGAGTGTGCACACTGCTGTCTGTCATTGTCTCCACCAGGCCGAAGGCATGGGGAGAGAGTATGTTTTGCACTCCGTCCGTCCGTCCGTGTGTCCGTCCGTCTGTGATCAGCTAATCTCTGGCACCGTTAACCCGGTCTATGCCAAATTTTGCACACACACTCCCTGGATGCCAACGATGAACCTCTGCCCCAAAATTTCCAGAACGGCCTGTTATAGCGCCACCAGGAGGCCGCTTTGTGCAAAAAGGGTTTTTGGACAGTACACCTACAGATTTTGTCCAAACATCACGCAAATTGGTACACAGTCTCTCTAGACTCTAGAGAGACTGTGTACCAATTTGCGTGATTGGCTCTAGAGTCTAGAGCCATTCAACGAAACGGGTCTTTCAGATTTCTCAGACTCCATCCTGATTGGCTAAGATTGGCTTCCAAAGCAAGTGCTCAGTTTCAAACAAAATGCTGCAAATCATGAATACATCGTGTGATTTCCGTGAAATTGTGCACGCACATTCCCACTAGGCCGAGGAAGAAATGCCACATGAACATTTTCAACTCAGCCTCATGGTGGCGCTATAACTGGCAGAAAAGTGTTTTTACCTCTAACTGCACGGATCTGTGGATAACTTTGTATGCCAACTCCCTAGAGGCCAAGGAAAAACCTTTGCCTGGAATTTTTCACATCTGCTCTTTATAGCGCCACCAGGAGGCCGACATATGTAAAACACATTTTCTAATATTACTCCTTCAGATTGTATCCAAATTTCACGCAAATCGGTACACATGCTCTCCATAGTCATGTGATCAAGACGGGTTTGTTTGATTTCTCATAATCCACCCTCATTGGCTACGATTGGCTTCTAAACTTTTCAGGAGTAGCCGTTTTGTACAAATCGCCACAACTACTCAACACAGCGTCCGACTTGACAGTTTTCAAATCAGCCTCATGGTGGCGCTACAACAGGCCAAGCCACGTCACACAAACGTACGCATGTACGCACGCGCACACGCACACGCACACGCACACACATGTTTATATTTCTCCTAAACATTTTACCAAACATCACACTCACACTCCTATCCTCCTGGTGGAGACCTGTGCCCAGAAGGGCACTTTTTCTAGTTTCTTTCTGTTGCTATTGCTGCTGTATTGGTGTTGCGTGATTTGGAAACCCAGCGACTGATTGGCCAGTAGTCGCTGCTATTGACAGTTCCCGTAGACTATGCCTGCCCGGGAGCCAATCAGAAACACGGTAAGGCGGGTCCTGGATCCTGGAACGGCGGTGGGATCCTGGAGCGCTCGCTGGTGGGATTCCAAATCACGCATTGGTGTTATTGTGTGTTAGGATTTGTCCATGGTCATCTAATGACGCCCTATGTACTTGATACGAGATAAAGCTTGTTGTTGTCCTTAAGCTAATTACAGAAATGAAATTAAATTAAATGATTACTATATTTACCCAGGGTATCTGGGCTAAGCTCAAGTTTCCAGCCAGGCCCTGCTCATAGAACATTTCATCGTAGTGGTTCAATGCCTTGTTCAAGGGCACTTCAGCGGTGGTAATTTTAACGTGTCGGACCGCTGATTCGAACTGGCGACCCAAGACCGCTCCGCAATCCGTTCGGCCACCGCTGCCATTGAGCAGGGCCGCGGGAAGGTATTTACAGTAGGAGGTGCTGAACGTTTAGGAGGGGGTGCGCACGTGTAAGCGTGCGCCGCAAAATGCGCGTGCACACACCTCGTGCACGCACATTTGTGCATTTTCACACGGAAAAGTGGCTTTTACTTTCCTATATATACTATAATAACTATCTGCCTCCCGTGCCGCAATGAACTAACGCTACGCTTGATTTTAGTCACGGACATACAAAATAAATGGTCAATAATTTTACCAGAAACCCAAATAGCTAGCCCTAAATGTATACGAATGGCCTCATAATGTGCCATAGTGACTATGCCTGTGTGCTACACATTTTAAAGGGGGGCTAATTCAAGAAGAACAGAACAGAACAGAACAGAACAGAACAGAACAGAACAGAACAGAACAGAACAGAACAGAACAGAACAGTCTCATTGTGGGCATGACATCTATTTAGCCCTTGCCTTTTCATCTTATTATAGACCACTAATTCAAATGTGTAGGCTATAATTATGAAAAAAATCTAACAATAATAAAAACATTATTTATGATTAACATACTGATGATTGCACCTGACTTGATAAGGCAAAATGGTTGAAATTCTTCCATGTACACAAATACATATGGCTGAGATTTCAGTTCTTTATTTCTTGTTCTCAGTTCTCTGTTTGCTGGAAAGTTCTAGTCAAATGATTTGTGGTTTGTCCGCAAACGTCTTTCCAAGTTCTCTTTCTTCACCATCACTGTTCAGTTCTTGCTGATGAGACAAATAATTACAGTAGAATAATGATGAGAGAGCTCTATCCAGTTCCATGTATGGTACACAAATACATATGGCTGAGATTTCAGTTCTTTATAATTATTTCTTGTTCTCAGTTCTCTGTTTGCTGGAAAGTTCTAGTCAAATGATTTGTGGTTTGCCAAGAGTAGTAGTGGTTTCCGTTAAGGTGAACAAGTATTCAATGTTGATGAGAAAGTCTTAGAACATGCGCACCGGTAGGTGGTGTGATGTAAGGAATTATGCCAGTGGAACAATGAAAGAGCAACAATGAAAGGCAGCTTTTAGCAAACATTACTTCTAGCTGTCTGTCTTGTCTTGCATCCTCACCTGACATTAATGAGCATGTCATCCCGACACTTCACCAGTCACCAAAATAATTCAAACTAATTATTTAAATATTTTTGATATATTGTAGACATTATAACCAACATAAAAAAAATGTCACAGACATGGACATGTCTTGCCAGTCTTGTACGGACATGTTGATGACCCCTGGAACAAACAGACACATGCAATTAACCAGAATTAGGCGCCGATGGCCCGATACTGTGATACATACAGCATACTTATTAGGCATAGTAACAGAAATCTGTTTTGAACATATACATAAAATGATTTTTTCTATTATTATTATCTTCCCCTCCTGTCCGATAGGGGGGGGGGGGGGGGCTGTGCATGGGGGGAGGAGGTGCTCCAGCCCCTCCAGCACCCCTACTTCCCTCAGCCATGATGTTGAGACGCGATGCATCTGTTAGACGCCGACTGTAAGGTCATCCTTGTTCTTATCGGGTTGTTATTATTATGCGTCATCTTCTGGTCACGTCATATTTCCAACGTATTCCCTGTAATAAATTCCCTGTAATAAATGTATTTGTAGTAATAAACTTTGTCACGTGATACTGCCTAGTGTGTCATCTTGTTTTTTTCTGCCTGTGTTTCCCACCATTGCCTTGGGGGGGTGGGGGTGGGTGTGTCTGGGCTCAAAAGCAATTACCCTCCCCACTCAAACAAAAAGTTAAGTCAAGTAAACTTCCAATCAGGAGTTACCTGAAGCCACTTCATAACCCTTTCTAAGTTATCTATCGAAGTTGAGAAACCTGCTAGCTGCATTGTGAAATACTTCAGAGATACGGATTAAAATGGTTGCACTTGGAGTCTGGCTTATATGTTCATTATTTGTGCAATATCAAAGTCAAAGTCGTACAATTTGTCACACACGTTACCGCAGTGAAATTTGTTCTCCGCATTTGACCCATCTCTTGGAGCGGTGAGCTGCAGCCGTGCCGTGCTCTGGAATCATTTGATTAGTAGATTTGACCCCCCAATCCAACCCTTGATGCTGAGTGCCAAGCAGGGAGGCATTGGGTCCCACTTTTACAGTCTTTGGTATGACCCGGGCGGGGATCAAACCCCCAACCTCCCCATTACAGGGCAGACACTCTAACCACAAGGCCACTGTCTGGTCATAAACTGCTAAACATTACAGCAACCAAATATAAAAATGTGAAGACAATACAAAAACTATATTTTTCTGTTTTTTCAAGTAGGGGAGAACGGGGTAAGATGAACCACTTTTTGCTTAAGTTGTCCTGGAAGCAAGGCAAAATGAGATGGCAGTAAAATCTAATGATCTACCCATATTTCAGGATGTCTTCTATCAATTGAAATGATGAGTAAGCATCTACGACAAAGGGCCATGAAAATATGACCTTTTTAAAAAAAAAATGCTCCAGGTAAGGGGTAAGTTGATCCAAGTCGAGGGGCAAGTCGAACCACATGATATTTTAATGTTAAAAGCTTAAACTTGAACAGATAATGTATTCACTTATCAATAATAATATAATAACAGTTTTCCTTTTGCAAATAGTCTTATTTATTTGTTTATTTATTATTTAAACAATATTAAGACAATAAAAAAAAGTTTGTTATTCAGAACCTTATATTTGCAATATTGTTAATACAATATTGCAAACTTCTCTTAAATGAGTATGTACATGACAATTAAAGGTCATTCAGTATAATTTGAGTAGCAAAGACTTAATAAAAAAATATGAATAGTGATTCCCATTGACTCAATTTACCCCCGGACATTGGCTCATCTTACCCATAGCCACCATTTTAGAAAACAATGACTAGAATAAGCTACTTCTGACAATTTAATTGCTAAATGATTCACATGGTTCTATCCATTGGCAAATCATCAACATGTATGATATTACATTTTAGACCTAGGTACATTTTGCTTTGTATAACAGTCATTTTACATGATGTGTCGAAATATTACTTTGACCGACAAAAATAATGTAAAATAATGTTTTCTACTTTCCCCATGTGCTTCCCAACTTCACAGCCAGGTGTAAATTATGGATGCTTAATACTAGATTTAAGGTCACATGGCAACACAGGTTTCTAGTTTTCTAGATAAAGGGGGTGGTTCAACTTAAACGTCCATGACAGTAAGGGCCTGGTCTTTTAAAGTCTTTCCAAATGTTTATATGATCCGTATTTTGATGAGTTGTGGTGGCTATTAGCCTGGAGTAAGCACAGCGACTATAAGTCGCAGGAAACACTTGAAATGAAGACCAATTTGGGGGTTCGGTGGGTACTATACCCAGGTACCTCATACACAAACCCAAGTATACATCCTCAATGTAAACAGCTTTGACGTGTCTTGATGCTTTCACAATCTTTCCAGGCAGGTCCAAGGACAAAACGTAGCCCAGTCCTAATGCATAATTGGGATACTGTGACTCTCGGAATATCTCAAAAGGTAGGTACCATTTAGAGTGGGGGTCTCTCAGAACTGCGGCCTTATGTGCCACAAGTCCTGTCATATATTCATCATTGGGAGCGTACAGCAACATGTCGACCAAGTTGTGCACGTTTAGAAACATGTCCGAGTCAATCTTCATGGCGTAGGAGGCCATGGAGCAGCGAGAGTCCAGCCACTCCAGCATCACCATGGTCTTGATGGTCAGGTTCTTGTAGCAGTCCAGAAAGTCACCCTGCAGCAGGTCCCTGTGCTCTCTGCTCTCCTCCAGCACTTGCCGCTGGGTTCGTTCTGCGTCTTCTCCCGTCGGCAGTCCCAACAAAAAGAACAGGCTCACTACTTTGCCCGACACGGGGCTCTCACTGCCCCACGTCCTACGGATGGCGTCACGGTCGTCTCTGTTGTGGGGAGCGACCGGGACGACCAGCACCACGAAAGGCTTCTGTTGTTCACATTTCTCTGGCTCGTCCACGGTGAAGTGGTAGCGATATGGGTACTCCACTAAGTACGGCCCTGGAGATACATAGGGAGGTGGTGTAGGCGGTGTTGTCTGTGGAGTGGACACTGTTGTAGTATGTACCACCGTTATGGTCGATGCTGTTGCCGTGGCATTCATCTCCTCAGGTCGCATGAAAAGAGAGGAGGAGTTGGACGTAACAATTTTCCCTTTTGTTGTTTTGGACTTAAATTTTGTGCCGACAGCGCTTGCCTTGATGTCGGGAGATGCTGTCGTCGGGAACAGGTCTTTGTATGGGATCCACCATGTTGTCGCGTTGTAACATATCCATTGTGGGCTCCAGTCTGCTGCCATTTCCATGACGTTCACGTTGTAGAAGAATAGAATTGCCGCCACGAGCAAAATGAAACAGAACCAGCGCTTGCACGGACAGCTGCAACTCCTGCCACTTTCTGCAGCCTTCCCTACCTCCATCTTAGTCTCGCTGAAAGGAAAGAGCACATTGGTCAATCTGTGGTCGCGTTGCTATTTTCTTTCAACAACAACAGTTGAACAATGAATAATTTTGAAGCAACACAAATGTTCTCTTATGCACAAAATCTATTCAAATTAATGGCTGTGACTGGCTGTGGCTTGTGACTGCAACTTGTTCCTGTTCCTGTTCCTGTTGTTTCTGTTCGCAGATGACTCAGCACTGCTGGTCTCGGACAAGAACAAACTGCAAGACCCCCAGCTCTGAACTCGGTAGAATCTGCACCTGGCTCGCTGATAACAAACTATCCTTACACCTGGGAAAAACTGAATCCATTCTCTTCGGATCAAATAGTAATCTCAGCAAGGCAGATGGCTTCTTGGTTAGAGTGGGTGACAATATTATCACACGAAAATATGAAATTACCTAACTAGGTTCCATCCTGGAGGCTAATCTTTCCGGTGATAAAATGGCCACCAACGTAATCAAAAAAGTCAATCAAAGAACAGGATCTCCTCACTGGTCAACAAAAACACCTTGAAGACCTTAACAGGAGCCCTCGTACAAGGTTTCTTTGACTATGCATGCACCTCTTGGTACCCCAGCACCTCAAAGGCCCTTAAAACAAGGCTCCAGACCTCCCAAAACAAACTGGTCAGGCTCCTACTTGGCCTCACCCCCCGAACCCACCTCCCCCTGCCCACTTTGACAGGCTGGAATGGCTTAGGGTTGACGACAGAGTACAGCATCTTGCAATGGGTCTGGTCCACAAGATTCGATACACCACCAAGATACCCATGTACCTGTCTAAATACTTCCTTAATGTTAACGAAGTCCACACCCACAACACCAGAGGGAGTGCAACCAACCATGTACAACCCAGATTCGGCACAAACAAGGGACTAAATTATTTTCGCTCCTATGCCACCAAAATGTGGAACGCCCTACCAACAGTCATTAAGACATGTGAATCCCTTGACTCCTTCAAAACCGCTCTCAAAGGGCACCTACGGATGGCTGCAATTCGAAACTGGCCCCCGTAAAATCTGAATTTATTGTATGCTGAAGTATAGGACAACGGCTACAGAGAGAATACATAGAATTGATCAATGGAAACGTTTTGTACCTCAGTTATTGAACACATGACTGAACTTCCTCGGCACCTAGCACCTAAAGTATAGGATGTGGGCAATGCAGCTTCCTTAAACTAAAAGGCCTTGCTGAACAGCCTTGAGTGTGCACACTGCTGTCTGTCATTGTCTCCACCAGGCCGAAGGGAGTATGTTTTGCACTCCGTCCGTCCGTCCGTCCGTCCGTGTGTCCGTCCGTCCGTCCGTCCTTCCGTCCGTCTGTGATCAGCTAATCTCTGGCACCGTTAACCCGGTCGATGCCAAATTTTGCACACACACTCCCTGGATGCCAACGATGAACCTCTGCCCCAAAATTTCCAGAACGGCCTGTTATAGCGCCACCAGGAGGCCGCTTTGTGCAAAACAAGTTTTTGGACAGTACACCTACAGATTTTGTCCAAACATCACGCAAATTGGTACACAGTCTCTCTAGAGCCATTCAACGAAACGGGTCTTTCAGATTTCTCAGACTCCATCCTGATTGGCTAAGATTGGCTTCCAAAGCAAGCAGGAGTGCTCAGTTTCAAACAAAATGCTGCAAATCATGAATACATCGTGTGATTTCCGTGAAATTGTGCACGCACATTCCCACTAGGCCGAGGAAGAAATGCCACATGAACATTTTCAACTCAGCCTCATGGTGGCGCTATAACTGGCAGAAAAGTGTTTTTACCTCTAACTGCACGGATCTGTGGATAACTTTGTATGCCAACTCCCTAGAGGCCAAGGAAAAACCTTTGCCTGGAATTTTTCACATCTGCTCTTTATAGCGCCACCAGGAGGCCGACATATTACTCCTTCAGATTGTATCCAAATTTCACGCAAATCGGTACACATGCTCTCCATAGTCATGTGATCAAGGCGGGTTTGTTTGATTTCTCATAATCCACCCTCATTGGCTACGATTGGCTTCTGAACTTTTCAGGAGTAGCCGTTTTGTACAAATCGCCACAACTACTCAACACAGCGTCCGATTGTGGTGAAACTGTGCATGCATATTCCCACTAGGCTTTGGAAGAAATGCCACTTGACAGTTTTCAAATCAGCCTCATGGTGGCGCTACAACAGGCCAAGCCACGTCACACAAACGTACGCATGTACGCATGTACGCATGTACGCACGCGCACACGCACGGGGGGAGACAAGACACCTGACATTATTGCATGGGGGGAGGAGGTGCTCCAGCCCCTCCAGCACCCCTACTTCCCTCAGCCATGATGTTGATCATCTGTTAGACGCCGACTGTAAGGTCATCCTTGTTCTTATCGGGTTGTTATTATTATGCGTCATCTTCTGGTCACGTCATATTTCCAACGTATTCCCTGTAATAAATTCCCTGTAATAAATGTATTTGTAGTAATAAACTTTGTCGCGTGATACTGCCTAGTGTGTCATCTTGTTTTTTTCTTTTTGACAGGTGCCTGTGTTTCCCACCATTGCCTTGGGGGGGTGGGGGTGGGTGTGTCTGGGCTCAAAAGCAATTACCCTCCCCACTCAAACAAAAAGTTAAGTCAAGTAAACTTCCAATCAGGAGTTACCTGAAGCCACTTCATAACCCTTTCTAAGTTATCTATCGAAGTTGAGAAACCTGCTAGCTGCATTGTGAAATACTTCAGAGATACGGATTAAAATGGTTGCACTTGGAGTCTCAGTGCAATCGGTCATCAGGCTTATATGTTCATTATTTGTGCAATATCAAAGTCAAAGTCGTACAATTTGTCACACACGTTACCGCAGTGAAATTTGTTCTTCGCATTTGACCCATCTCTTGGAGCGGTGAGCTGCAGCCGTGCCGTGCTCTGGAATCATTTGATTAGTAGATTTGACCCCCCAATCCAACCCTTGATGCTGAGTGCCAAGCAGGGAGGCATTGGGTCCCACTTTTACAGTCTTTGGTATGACCCGGCGGGGATCAAACCCCCAACCTCCCCATTACAGGGCAGGCACTCTAACCACAAGGCCACTGTCTGGTCATAAACTGCTAAACATTACAGCAACCAAATATAAAAATGTGAAGACAATACAAAAACTATATTTTTCTGTTTTTTCAAGTAGGGGAGAACGGGGTAAGATGAACCACTTTTTGCTTAAGTTGTCCTGGAAGCAAGGCAAAATGAGATGGCAGTAAAATCTAATGATCTACCCATATTTCAGGATGTCTTCTATCAATTGAAATGATGAGTAAGCATCTACGACAAAGGGCCATGAAAATATGACCTTTTTTAAAAAAAAATGCCCCAGGTAAGGGGTAAGTTGATCCAAGTCGAGGGGCAAGTCGAACCACATGATATTTTAATGTTAAAAGCTTAAACTTGAACAGATAATGTATTCACTTATCAATAATAATATAATAACAGTTTTCCTTTTGCAAATAGTCTTATTTATTTGTTTATTTATTATTTAAACAATATTAAGACAATTAAATAAAGTTTGTTATTCAGAACCTTATATTTGCAATATTGTTAATACAATATTGCAAACTTCGCTTAAATGAGTATGTACATGACAATTAAAGGTCATTCAGTATAATTTGAGTAGCAAAGACTTAATAAAAAAATATGAATAGTGATTCCCATTGACTCAATTTACCCCCGGACATTGGCTCATCTTACCCATAGCCACCATTTTAGAAAACAATGACTAGAATAAGCTACTTCAGACAATTTAATTGCTAAATGATTCACATGGTTCTATCCATTGGCAAATCATCAACATGTATGATATTACATTTTAGACCTAGGTACATTTTGCTTTGTATAACAGTCATTTTACATGATGTGTCGAAATATTACTTTGACCGACAAAAATAATGTAAAATAATGTTTTCTACTTTCCCCATGTGCTTCCCAACTTCACAGCCAGGTGTAAATTATGGATGCTTAATACTAGATTTAAGGTCACATGGCAACACAGGTTTCTAGTTTTCTAGATAAAGGGGTTGGTTCAACTTAAACGCTGGCTCATCTTACCCCGTTCTCCCCTACCATTGAATTGAGGATTCAAAATGTACTTAAAGTCCTAAAGTTTTCTAATGTGTGAAATGTATACAAATTTTTTGAACATAGCAGATCTACAAGCTCACAATGCGTCGCATCGCTACGCATTGTGAGCTTGTAGATCGTCTATTTTCAAATTGCCAAAATGGGCTGGAGTGGTTAATTTATGTTTTGTAATAATAATCTAAATGTAAAAAAGTAACTAGTAACTAACGTTTTCAAATGAATGTAGTGGAGTAAAAGTACAATATTTAACTCTGAGATGTAGTGGGAGTAGAAGTAAAAGTACAGGACATTGGAAATACTCCAGTAAAGTAAAAAATACCTAAAAACTGTACTTAAGTACAGTACAGTAAATGTACTTAGTTACTTTCCACCACTGCACTGCAGGTGCATTGGTGGAACATTTTGCTCAAAATGTATTTCTTCATCCCTATCATCTTTATATACGCCCGGCTGAAACATTGTCTATAATTGAATTAAATCCTTAAATGTTCATTTAAAATGTATGTCTGTAAAGTAGTCCTTAATGTATGTCTTTGTTCTATAATGCTGACATGCTAAATCCTTCATGCAAATTATTCATGACAAAATAATAAGTCATTCACCCCATTATACAGTGGTGTACAATGCAGTACATAACGGACTGAACAGACACAAATCTCAAATGTAACTGGAGAGCAACAAGTCCAACTTGTTTGAGATACTTCATCAAACTATAACCTCGCAATCTCCCACACGTACTTAAAATAACACATTTTGTGTTTAAGTGGTATATAAAGAAGTGGCATACATACCTTCGTCTACTGTTAGTTGAATGCCTCGTGCTCCTCCTATATGTGCCAGTACAGTAACGGACTGCATACACTATGTTGTCCTACTGGTATAGCCAGTTTTTCATCCTCACTTCAGTCCTCTGTGTAGCCACAATATTGTTGACACACTATTGTTGACACACCCCGCGTTGGCAGGGATGCTGGTAAGTAAGTAGCTGAGAGTGTGATATAGCCATTGATAAGGCATCACTTCAAGTTCAACCTGACCTTTAACTAGACCCATTCAGTGTGTCTATCCTGTTAAAACAGCACAAAGGTATAGAAAAAGATGTTACAAAACAGGCTGTTCATTCCTTTTCATATGCCTTGCAAGTCTCACACCACCAGCAGACTGTCTGGTGGCTCAATGTAGAATCACAACACTAGTAGGCTGTGTTGAAACCACGATGCTCTAGCTAGAAGTACTTCCTACGTTGTGTTGCCATAGAATTGTCTCTCTAGAGTTCCCCAGGATATGTAAATCATTAGAGGCAACCATGGAGCTCACAGGTTCGTACCTGCTCTAAAAACCCCGCCTCTATTTGTTTCAGCAAATGACACAGGTGTTCAAGTTTCACATGTTCAAGTCCATGTTGTGTAAGGTTGTAATATAATCCCATGACATGAAGGAAGCAAAAAAGTGGGGAAAAAATGAATGCCTATTATTGTTATGTCTGCTGTGGTTTTCAGTACTTATTATGGTTTTAGTATTCTGTATTGCATGTTTTGTTATATGTTAATATGTTCATCTGAAATAGATACATTACTAACGAAACAAAATTCAACTTAATTAGTTAATTATTGAATGAATGAGTTGTTGTTAGTCATGGACAGTGTTTACTAGACTATATGTATCAAAGGCACAATAAAACAGCCCGTAACATAGTGCTGGCAATGAAGTGCTTGAACTCTGAGCTTAGCCTGGCTAATAAGCCAGACTAATATCACACAACACCGCTGGCAGGCAATTTTTTTTTGCCAACGGCTGATTCGGTCTGGTTTATTAACCAGGCTACTCTGAGCTGTCCTTGACAGCGTAGACAAAAGATAATTATTAAAAATAAATATCAAGATGAAAATGTGTGAGTCAATGATGAAAGTATACATAATCATTCAAATACAAATATGGGATGAAAAGAAAGTGGACCGTTGCCATGATTCAGAGAAATGTGTTTCTGACTAATAAAGGATAGTCGTGTGTGTGTGTGTGTGTGTTTGTGGGCGTGCGAGTATGTGTGAAAGAGACGAGCGAGAGACAGTCAGTGTGTAGGTGCACCAAGGGCCCTTTACAGATAATTTCCTGATTGTCTCCACCAGGCTGAAGGCATGGGGAGAGAGTATGTTTTGCACTCCGTCCGTCCGTCCGTGTGTGTGTGTGTGTGTGTATGTGCGTGTGTGTGTGTCCGTCCGTCCGTCCGTCCGTCCGTCCGTCCGTCCGTCCGTCCGTCCTTCCTTCCTTCCTTCCTTCCGTCCGTCCGTTTCCAGCTAATCTCCGGCACCGTTAGCCCGATCCATGCCAAACTTTGCACACATACTCCCTGGATGCCAACGATGAACCATTTCCCATCTTCCATCCTGATTGGCTAAGATTGGCTTCCAAAGCTTACATGATTGGTCCGTTTCGAACAAAATGCCACAAATCACAAACACAGTGTTCAATTTCCGTGAAATTATACACGCACATTTCCACTAGGCCGAGGACGACATGCCACTTATTTTTTTCCAAATCAGCCTCACGGTGGCGCTATAACAGGGCAATTCCTGTTTTACCTATAACTGCATCGATCTGTATGCATGCAACTGTGCACTCTCTAAAGGCCATGAAAAAACATTTTCCCTGCATCCCTCCACATCTGCCGGTTATAGCGCCACCATGAGGCCGATTTCTGCAAAACACATTATTATTTGTTAGTCGCACAGATTTCATCCAAATCTCACGCAAATCGGTACACATGATCTCTGTAGTCATGTGATCAAGAGTGGCCCGTTTTGTACAAAATGCTGCACATGTCCTGCTCATCCAGAATTCTATCCTCTACAAAATGAAGAAAATTGTTGCAAAAAACAAATAAACAAAAAAACATGTTTATATACATTTTGCCAAACATCACACACACTCCTATCCTCCTGGTGGAGACCTGTGCCCAGAAGGGCACTTTTTCTAGTTTTCTATTGACATCCTGAGGTCATTTAAACTCATGTCTTTGGTTTTAAAATTGTGTCTTTCATTTAGTTTGAGCTTGAGTCAATTAGTTGCCCACACACACCTTTGGAATTTGAACCTTAGATTGTGAGCGCAAACAGAACGCCTTTCTTCCTCTTATGAGTTTCTGTTTTCTCTGCCAAGAACTGTGGAAGATAAGATGGATTCTGAGACACAAGCTATAGTTTCCAAATATTAGCCGTGTCCTTAACACGTCGTTAAAAAGTACCTGTTCTGGACCCTGGGGTCGATAGCCATATTGGCTATCGGCTATTTAAAATAGTAGATCCACAAGCTTGTAAACAGCTATTTTGAAATACATTTTGAAGATTTTGGAAAATTAGGAATATTTTTGTTGAGATTTTAACAACACTAATCTTGTATGGGTTCCCCTTGCACAAAATATTTTCAGAAATCTGTTCTCTGCATTGGACCCATCTCTTGGAGCGGTGAGCCACAGCCGTGCCACGCTCGGGAATCATTTGATTAGTTGATCTGCAGCCTATCTCCCCATTGTTTGACTATTTTCATCATAGCAAGTGTTCTTCCATGTCCTTCCCAGTGATCATGCCCAGATCACAGCCCATCCTGTTCACCTGTCGTTTCTTGATTAGCTGATCTCTCTCTTCTGTTGTCTTCCAAGGTATCTTCAAATATTACTTTGAACTTATTATAAAAATGGATTACTGGAACTGATTAGTGTTTCTGCTGCTACTTTGTTCTGGTGTTCTGGTTGGTGCTCTGATGATTTGGTAAACGCCTTACCGTGGGTGGACTGTTCTTTGGCAGCCCTGTAACGTGGGAACACTTTTGGGCCCTTTCCATTGTATTTTTTTGTCAGGTTTCAGGTCTCGGGCCCCATTTCTGCATAGAAACCCCTATTCTGCCACTGCATCCACTTTGGGACATACAAATAAACTTGACCTTGTCCTTGATATGATACGACAGGGCTGTAGAACCACTGCTATTAAGTCACAGCATGCTCACCTTGATTGTGTAAATATCTGTGAAGTATGTGAGGGTTTGATCCATGTTTCACGAAGAAATGTGTGATTCTTCTATGGGCATATACTGTATGCACTTTTCAGTTTGTGTTGAAGACATGTTACATGACTGTTGAAAACATGTTCTGACTCCCCTGTAATTACTCAGGCATGTCATGTATTTCACTTCACACAGCAAGCAATGGCTACTTTATGACAATGAGGAATATCTTTTTGCATTTTACATTTATGAGAAAACAGCTTTGGTGTTTTAGTTTGAAAATGGTGTTTTAGTTATTCACCTTCCCATGCAATTTGGAAAATGGAGATTCAAATATTACTGATCGAGCGGAGTTACCTCTTAGCTCTATATTTTATGTTTTTTGTATCGTTTTTGAGGGGCGCTAGCCCCACAGGTTTAATGTTTGTTTTTAGTTCAATGTTGCCATTGACAATAAAGATAATTTAAGGTTTGTTTAGTCACCAACACAAACATTAAATGCCATTAACAATAAAGAGAGTTTAATGTTTGTTTTGTTTGCGTTTGTTCCCCTCACTTCACACAGCTGTGATTTTTTCTTAAATGACTGCCATACTTCATTATACTAGAGTCAAACAAAAATGACAGATCTACAATCTCTGGTGTGTCCAGTGGTTCCCACACCAGTGGTTCCCACACTATTTCATGTCAAGGACCCCCACATTATGCCAGAGACCCCCATAAGAGAAGATTTTTACGCAGTGATTCTCAACCCGTTTAATTTCAAGGACCCCACCCGTTTGACATGCATTAGGCTACGGACCTCCATTTAATGGCATTTCCATCTCTGAGACCTCAATTTATATTGTAAAATCAATGTTAATTTAACTCTGAGAGTAAATGGAACCAAATGGACCCATTAGGGTCGATTTGGTTCCATTTGTACACTCTCAGAGTTACAGACCCATAAGGGTCATTTAGCTGGGGACCCCCCTGGAACTCCCCCAAGGACCCCTGGGGGTCCCCGGACCCCACTTTGGGAACCACTGCTATAGACGATATCAAGGACCTTGCACACAGCAGACCACACAGCCAAGTCAACTTGATCAATTTATTGACAAACCAGCTGGATTGGAAGTGACGGTTCATATATTGTACAAATGACATTTTTAGTAATTAACACTTAATGATTTAAATAATTTTAAATATGTTTATGCATCACTGTCCACACGTAAATCATTGTAGTTTGTTACTTTGTTCATTAGCAGAGTTCAACCTAGCGGTGTAGGCCCCGTTTTTAAAGACCTCCATGCAAGTTGTGTGAAGTCCACAAGATGGTCACATATTTCGGCAGGTCACCAATTTCACTGTAACACTGCCATGCTGGAGTGGTCGAGTGTGAGTGAGTGAGTGGCTGAGATTTTGGGGATTGGAATTTGGCTCTAGACTGTAACAGTACCTCAAGTTCCTGTTTTGTTGTTTTCTTAAAAGTTTATTTTGTTTCTTATTGTTTTTGTATGGTCGCCGGCTAGCACTGTTTAGTTCACTTTTCGAGGTAAACAAATATGCCCAAGATGTATTTGTGGACTTGTCTGCTTCACGGAGCCTCCGGCCATCGGCCAGCTTTATCACAGCCTGCTCAGCACACTGCCCTAGCTCAGTTGTAGGAAAATGCAAATCATTTTTAAACCAATAACAAAAACATGTGCTTATGGCAAGCAGTAACTTTCAACCAGTGGTCCGGGGACCACCAGTGGTCCTTGAGGGGGTTCCAGGTGGTCCCCAGCTAAATGATGGAGAGTTAGTAACTAAATGGCCCCTTATTGGATCTTTAGCCCTTGAGAGCATAACATGAAACCAAATGGACACGTTCCATGAATGTTCCGAGAATATAAAATTGATCCGTCCGACCGTTTGTGTGTCCGTCCGTGTGTGTGTGTGTGTGTCCGTCCGTGTGTGTGCGTGTGTCCGTCCGTGTGTGTGTGTGTGTCCGTCCATGTGTGTGTGTGTGTCCGTCCGTGTGTGTGTGTGAGTGTCCGTCCGTCCATTACCAGCTAATCTCCGGCACCGTTGGCCCAATCCATGCCAAACTTTGCACACACTCCCTGGATGCCAACGATGAACCTCTGCCCCAAATCTTCCTGAACGACCTGTTATAGCGGCCTATTATGGTGCCACCAGGAGGCCACAACCTGACCTGCCCTGGTGGAGACCTGTGCCCCGAGGGGCATTTTATCTAGTTTTGTTTTGTTTTATTTAAATGAATGCTGCATAGGTTCAGTGGCCTTGGTAATAATGACGATGACATCATGCTAACCACAGTGGGTGGTTCCATTTTATACCTGGATGAAGGGAGCCAGGTGCATACATTGTACTACTTATCAACTGATATAAGTAATGTTTTTGTTCCAGCAATATTTTGTTCCTTTCATTTCCTTCGAGTGCTTGAATCATTATTCACAAATTCCATGAGAATAATGATTACTATATTGAATACACTAATTTGTTTTACACATACTCTCGCTGGGCGGGCGCTGGCGCTTTGGCATGGGGGGTCAGATCAACATGGAATGAATTCTGTACAGGCTATTTAAGGAGCATGTCTTGAGTGTACAGGGTTTGAGGAGGTCAGATCAACATATGGAATGTCAGAACAAAAATGCACGATTCCATAGAACAAATGATAACTCAAGGCATTGTTGTTAAAGGTATAGGCTACCACTGATACTTCAATGAAAAGCATGAATTCAGAGTATGCATAGGCCACAACTAAAGGTTTAATTTGAACACAGTACATAATATAACAAACACAAGCTTTCAATAATTGTAAAAGTATCATTTGAGTATCATTTGAGTATGTAATTAACCACTATACTTATAGTTGACTGGAGTCCCCCAGGGAATGTTCAGCCCAGAATTCAGTTCATGTGGTTAATGCCATCTGAGAGGTTTCCAGGTAATCAAAAGGCTGTAGATGGAAGCATGGATGACATGACTCCATCATTGTCTCCCGTTGGCACATCAGGAGACAACGATCGATCCATCGAGGACACCATGTCGGCCTCCTTTTTCTCTTCCTTCCACAGCCTATTGTATTCCTGCTTGAGCTCCTGGTAGCTGCGGGAGAACGTGTGGAAGATGGAGGTGGCCGGGAAGGCCATGATGAGGATCCCGCTCAGGATGCTGGCCAGCGCGACCAGCTGCCCGGGGATGCTGAGCGGGACCATGTCGCCGTAGCCCACCGTGGTCATGGAGATGATGGCCCACCAGTACGTGGCCGGTATGCTGCTGAAGCTGTGCCGCGGCGGGACGGAGGCGCGCGGCGCCAGCTCGCTCTCCGCCAGATGGACCAGCGGGGAGTAGAGGGCCACCGCCACGCACACGAACAGCAGCAGCAGGCCGAACTCCCGCATGCTACGCTTTATGGTCATCCCCAGGGTTTGCAGGCCCAACGAGTGGCGAGCCAGCCGCATGACGTAAAGGATGCGCAGGGCGCGCAGCATGCGCAGGATCAGGCCCAGCTTGTCCAGGTACCCTCTGCCCGGTCCGCCGCCGCCGCCGGCACTGTGGTGGTCTTCGAGTGACGCGTCTCGGAGATCCACGGCCAGGGACACGTAGTAGGGCAGGATGGCGATGGCGTCGATGATGTTGAGGGCGCTGCGAGCGAACGCCAGCTTGCTCGACGCATTGATGAACCGCAGCACAAACTCGAAGGTGAACCAGGCCACACAAACTGACTCCACCACAAACATGTTGTAACACTTCTGGGAACATTCACCCTGCGGAAATAGACAGGGAGAGATACTCATTAGATTAAAGGTTTAACATACGGTAGTTTGTTAGCACACCGTAACTTGGTTGAGTCCAGTCTACAAATAATATGGACCACTTTTTTCTCTCTGTACACCAAATATCTTCGCCAACAAATAGCCAATCTACAAGCTCACAGCACGTTGCGACGCCTTGTGAGCTTGTAGTTCAGCTATTTTTGGCTTATGTTACCTCCAGAATATGCATGCTGGGGTTCCAGTGGTTAACAAAAGTGGTATTTTAACAGTTTTAAGCATATTTTGATGTATTGATTATCACGCTAATCAGAATGATTTTGGCCACAATAATCTTGACATGACATTTTCATATCGTCCCCCTCATGCCTAACAACCCTTTTTTGGGCATAGAAGGACAAAAGAACTGAGCCCAGAATATACCCCTGAGGGATGCCTGTCAAAGAAGTATAGGGGTTAACTGGTTAAAGGAACACAACACAAGAAAACACAGAAAATTTATTTCAAATTCGCTTCATCTCACCTGTAGAAAAAAACAAAAACTTGGAATCACTTTGTCATTACAACTGATAATCACACGCCTCATTTGACTGGCATGTTTTCAACTTTAGACTAGGCCAATAAATCTCTGCCAGGTGGCACACCCTATACTTGGTATGCGTTTCTCCTTTGGTGGGCAATCACTCTCCTCCACCATCAAATAGGCCTGCTCCATCCAATGGTCGAACTGCTCTTCCCTGGCTGGAGTAGGTACAGTACCTGAAAACACACGCAGGCGCCGGTATCCTCCACTCTCCGGAGGTGGCTTCCCTGTTTTATCTAGCAGGTCCCCATCTGCGTGGATTATGGATTCCACAGAGGACGGGGCTGGCTCTGGCCCTGTACACAAAGCCTGTACGTCTCCCATGGTCTTTCCCTCGGCTCTAAGCAGAGCACTCAATTTGGTGTTGAAATCGTCCACTTGGCTTTCGATCACTGTGTAGATAGGCCAGGCCTCGGATCCTTCTGCCGGGAACAACTTCGGACGGAATTGATTGTGCTTCTGTCACTTTTTCTCTGCACTCACAGAGCACCATGAGCGCATCTCCTGCATCAGTTAACATTCTGCCCCTCACGCGCACCATTCCAAGGCACTTTATGCTCTGTAGGACTTCTTCTGTGAATGCTATTTGTGTCTCTTCTGGGACAACAGTCAAGAGTGCGTGGTCTTCATCTAGCCCCTCACCCCGACACCAGCTCTTTAACTTGTTAGTGAACATCCTGTGTTTCGTTTTGACTGCTAATTTAAATTAAAGTGACTGGTAGTGTAAATTAAATTGACTGCTAGTTTAAATGAAACTAACTGGCAGCCTGCACTACGTTTTTTTTTTTTTTACTTTTTCAGAAATGGGCGCATTTCTGGGGGTCTGGATGTTCCGGGGACCCCCACATGGTAACTCTCTCATTTATCTACCGTTTCGGATGTGGGGCAGCTCGCCGGAACCGGGCCGGCACCCTGGCTGTGGTTCTGTGGGTCTGGAACTTCCGGGGACCCCCACACGGAGTTGCACCACTCATTTCACACGGGTGTGATTTTCTTCCATATCTTTAGGATGTCCTCTTCATGAAATGGATTGTCCCCAAGTTTTACTTCTACTGCAAAGGTCAACACATACTGTATATACAGTAGGCAAAGTATATGCTCTGTCATTTCTACCTGGTGTTTGTTTTGTACATCACACCAGGATGTCAATATTTGAATCAGAAACCTTTTATATACTTACGCCGATAGCCCAACTTTGGGCATAGGCCACGAACAAGAGCTCTCCAGACATCCCGGTCCTGCGGTCCCGGTTTATATAACGCCTCATTATAGGGTGTAATTTCCCTACACCATATAAAGCAACCAGGATGTCATTATTTGGTTCTATTGTGAATCGGCAACCTTTTATATACTTACGCGGCGCCTATAGCCTTTGGGCATAGGCCACGAACAAGAGCTCTCCAGACATCTCGGTCCTGCGGTCCCGGTTTATATAAGGCCTCATTATAGGGTGTAATGTCCCTACAACACCATATAAAGCAACCAGGATGTCATTATTTGGTTCTATTGTGAATCGGCAACCTTTTGTATAATGCCTGGCCTTATTTATAGGCGGAAATAGCTAAATGTGGACTTTTCTGAGGAACATTCTCATGTAATACTGTCTTGGTCCTAATCCTGTTCTATCAGGAGTATAGAACAAAACTCAACCTTGTTTTTCCATAACTTTTACTTGTCCTCTTCATGAAATGGATAGTCAGAAGTTTTTGACCTCAGAAGTCATGAAATGTCTCCACGAAGAGATTGACCACATTTGTACGACGGCGTATAGAGGGTATGATTAACGTGAATGGCACATCGAGTGGCAAAGCAACATGCAAAGTGAGTTTAACATTGTTTAATGTTGTTTAATGTAATCAGATAGGACTTTCCGGTTTGGATGCATGGGCTGTCAAGGCCAGAAAGTCGTTCTTTCCACTCAGTAGGCATTCCTGCATAACTTCCTGCATCATCAAACGGGTTTGATGATGATGTCACGCGCATACCCTCTATTACTGCCATCTCGGTGAGGAGGAAAAAAAGAAACAAAAGAAAGCGCTGGTGGGGGCGGGGCAATTTTCTGACATTAATCTTAGAGATTTCTGTAGAAAAA
This sequence comes from Electrona antarctica, assembly GCF_951216825.1. NCBI lineage: Eukaryota > Metazoa > Chordata > Actinopteri > Myctophiformes > Myctophidae > Electrona > Electrona antarctica. The sequence goes on from NC_136808.1 coordinate 22,786,270, forward strand.
TCTCGCAAATTCAATCTCACAGATTAGAAAAAAACCTGTTCCGTTTTGTTCTTGGGTATTGCAAAAACTATGGCTCTTTTTCAGGGTTTGTTCCTGAACAATTACATTCAAAAGAAATAACATCAATGTCTTTATGCAAAACCACCAAGGTGGAAATGGCAGCACTCCTAGGAATAAAGGATGCCAGCTCAATTAAGTGCACAAGTTGCTCAAGTCCTTATATACCTCAGGCTAATGTGTTTAGGCAGGAGGACTCTGAGCCTTTTCAGAGAGTAGAGTCACAAGCAATAGGTTCTGTGACCATCCTCTGGCAACAATGTTTTGATGATTGATTTGACCTCTCTGGACCCTTTATAAAAGATTTAGCCCCCAGGTCCCTCGCAAAAATCCCGGCATTTTTTGCTAGAGGGCAAAATTCTAGGCGCACAGCACCATAGCCAAAAAAATTACTTTTGATCCAGATGACCTAGAATCATGTATGAAGACACTTTTTCATACAAGTCAAACACGAGGATTCCAAATCTGACACCATTTTAATCATAAGACCTTGTTTTGGCCCCGAAATTCATGATGGCCGCCATCCAGTAGCGTGAAAGCATTACTTTTGAATAGGAAAGCAATTTATTTGGGGTTTGTAATTTTTACAAACACAAAACACATGTGTCAGAGCATTCTGTGTCACTGGTTTCCGAATCATCCGATTCAGATGACTCCACCTCTGTGCATCATCATCCTCGTCCTCTTCAACTGGCCGTGGTGTAGGTATCACAAAATGCATGCCCTTTGCCTTTATACTGGGAGATCATCTTGTGTACGTCCTCACCACTCTGCTTAAGGCAGAGAACCCAGACAAGCCCCGTCTGCTAAATGCCTAAATTGTAAATTGTAAATTGTTCTTTCTTTTTTTTATAACCCTGCAGTGCATGGCAATTCATCAGGGCTTTTATCATTGCCGAATTTTAATATAGCATTTGGTCGTGTGGTGAACTGTACAAATTAACTTCTTTCTCATATGTGAAAGTAACTGTAACATCAGTTAACTTATTAACGTTCTGACATTTAACAAGGAGTGAAGCAATGCGTGCCAAGTTGGCAAGTTTCGTTTATAATTATATACATACTGTATAACTCGCGCTGTTTGCTTGAAGATCTGTCCGTGCAGAGACCCGCCTTTAATTAACTGCTCTATAAGCTCATCGCGGTTCACTGTTGTATAACTTGATCTGTGCAGGCTATGATGACGTATTTCGATATTTCCTGTTGCCTTATATGGTGTGGAATGGGCGTGGATGTTCCATCAAACCAGGCGACACCAGGCGAATTGCTTGGGAAAAATGCGGAAAAGGTACACCCGGCGATCCGCACAAATTAAGTGATTACACCAGCTTCACTGAATAACACGGGACCTAATCGTAGCTTCGTCGTTCGGATCATTATCATTTACACTGTGGCGTATTTCTCCTTTGTGAATGAGGACCAATGTGAATGCAGAGATTGTCTACTCTGTTGGCCCACATTGCACCAACTTATCAACACAACAACCGATGGAGGACAACAGCATTGAGCAGTCTGAAGCTGACACCATCTTCTTCACTGTTTATGCAGGCTGTGATGCCAACTCGGGTTTCTATGGCAAAAGAAAATCATCAGTGGAGATAGCCTTGACCTTGAGAAGTAGGTAGAACAAGAGTTCTTTGCATATACGAGACAGGTGATCTATGGAGACAAGAAGCCTGTGCTGCCAACTCTCCCTCCAGATGCAGATAGCCTACGCCAATACTGCCTCCGCACCAACTACTTGGCGTACATCTAGTGTGCCACCCCACACTGAAGCACCACCCCTCGCCACTCAGACGTGGTTGGGAACTGTAGCGTTGTTATACTATGCTCTGATGAAGGCACCTGCCAAATGTTACAGACCCATTTGGTTTCAAACTATATCATTTAGCCGGGGACCCCTTGGAACTCCCTCAAGGACTGTCACTACTAGTTTCATGCAAGGGATCCTAACTTTGATCAGAGGTGAGCAAACTAAGCTGGAGGTCTGATGGTGGATTGTGGACGCCCCAGGCTGTGGAATGTGGATCAAGGGTTTCCACAGATTATGATCGTGGAGTGTTATTATAGTTATATGTTGTTATATTTGGACACTTTGAAACACTTTCTCTCAACAGTGAAAATCGTTTTCAACCAGCTTTACTTGGCCAGTTCTGCCCTCATTTTGATGTTGTAGCAAATAGATCCAAACGTTTGACGTTTGTCAGTGTACGGACATGTTGATAACCCTGTGCCCGGCCAGGTGTGCAAAAAACAAAAAACAAAATGCAAAAAACATATTTTGGCTACCAAATTTAAATGTCCCGCTGAGTCCCACTGAGTCACGACCCAGTCTTTGGGAAACAATGATCTAGGCCAGGGCAGGCAATCTCATTCCATTTGCTTTGCTGTAATAAAATAATAAAACCCTCCATTGGACTTTGCACTGCAGGGCACACACAATAAAACATTGTTTCGCTATCTTCTTGGAATACGCATCTCCCATTTTAATACAGCACACTAAGGGGAATAACAAAATGCAACTCCTGTGTGCATTTTGGTTCAGCATTATTGTTTGCTATTCCGTTTTGTTCCGAGCTGTTAATGAAATGCCTTAAACAATCTGCTGTTCAAAGAATGGGATACCACAACTTCTGATGTGTTCCTTCGTGTGGTGTTTATCGGTTTCATGTGCCCTACTTCCCTTTCCTTCTTATCTATTAGATTATAAATTATTTTGCAGCCTGTATAGTAACTACCCCTTAAACACTGTACCAAGATTATTCTTATTTGTTTTTTATCGTAATTTAAGACTCCTGTGGAGATGTTGGGCATTTAAGATAAAGCTGCCCTGAACAGCCTTCACCAGGGACGTGCACACATAGACGTCAAAGGGGGCTTCAGCCCCTGCCCTTTTACCCGTCTGTAAAACAACTGCCCTTTCCAGACCACGTATGTAGCATTCACTATGGTGAAAGAAATGCAAATGCCACTCCTTTCCACGCCATACCAGAAGGCAGCAATCAGGAGAATTGCTTTTTTTCCAAAGTCTCCTGAACTTGAACACAGTATTTTGCGTTGATCAAATTTGTTTAGAAATCCATGTCGTTACACCATACATCTCCACTAGCTAAAGAGTGCTGGGGTGCGCCCAGAAAATACCTGATCGGACGGAATGCACTGCAGAGCAGTCAGAGCAGTTTACTATAATATAGTAAACTATATGCAAGGTCACACAATGTCACAATGGATTTACAGTGATTTGGTCCTTAGAATGTAGAATGTAGAATAATTGTTATTTTGATCAAGTTTGCCTGTTAATATCTCTCCTATGGTACCAACATCAACACTGCATGGAATTGTGGAGAAAATCTTATCCAACGACAATAACATATTCTTCTGTGTGTGTGTGTGTGTGTGTGTGTGTGTGTGTGTGTGTGTGTGTGTGTGTGTGTGTGTGTGTGTGTGTGTGTGTGTGACGCGACTTGGCCTGTTGTAGCGCCACCATGAGGCTGATTTGAAAACTGTCAAGTGGCATTTCTTCCTCAGCCTAGTATGCGTTATACAGTTTCACCGCAATCAGATGCTGCGTTGAGGAGTTGTGGCGATTTGTACAAAACGGGTACAAAGCGGGCTACTCCTGAAAAGTTTAGAAGCCAATCCTAGCCAATCAGGATGGATTATGAGAAATCAAACAAACCCGTCTTGATCACATGACTATGGAGAGCATGTGTACCGATTTGCGTGAAATTTGGATAAAATCTGAAGGAGTAATAATAGAAAATGTGTTTAACATATGTCGGCCTCCTGGTGGCGCTATAAAGAGCAGATGTGAAAAATCCGAGGCAAAGATTTTTCCATGGTCTCTAGGGAGTGTGCATACAAAGTTTTACACAGATCCGTGCAGTTAGAGGTAAAAACACTAATCGGCCAGTTATAGTGCCACCATGAGGCTGAGTTGAAAATGTTCAAGTGGCATTTCTTCCTCGGCCTAGTGGGAATGTTCCGAGCACTCCTGCGAACTTTGGAAGCCAATCTTAGCCAATCAGGATGGAGTCTGAAAAATCTGAAAGGCCCGTTTCGTTGAATGGCTCTAGAGAGACTGTGTACCAATTTGCATGATGTTTGAACAAAATCTGTAGGTGTACTGTCCAAAAAAATGTTTTGCACAAAGCGGCCTCCTGGTGGCGCTATAAGAGGCCAATGTGAAAACCGTGGGGCAGAGGTTTACCTGTGGCAGGGAGTGTGTGTGCAGAGTATGGCTGCGATCAAGCCAACGGTGGCAGAGATTAGTTGTCCACAGACGGACGGACACACACACGGACGGACGGACGGAGTGCAAAACATACTCTCTCCCCATGCCTTCGGCCTGGTGGAGACAATAAAGGGCCTTGATATGAAAATGGTTGAAAACCACTGCACTGCACTGCACTGCACTGCACTGCACTGCACTGCACTGCACTCAACGTCCTTACAGGCGTATGCAAAGGCTCAACTTATGTAACTTAGATAGCATTGTGTGTAGACATAGCACTCTATAGTATGCATAGTTTCATTATATAGATATTTCACTGTTACGTACTGTACTGTACTGTACTGTACTGTACTGTACTGTACTGTACTGTTGCTGTGCATCAGGGACGTGTAGAGAGTGTTAGAGAGGCAGGGGCTGAAATCCAGTAAAAAAATAGCAGATCTACAAGCTCACAGCGCGTTACGCTGTGACGCGTTGAGAGTTTGTAGATCGACTATTTTCGGGGCGCAACCCAGCACTCCTTATCTACTGGAGATGCGGTGTAACAACATCAATTTCGAAACAAATAAGTTCAACGCAAAATGCTGCGTTCAAGTTTAGGAGACTTCGGAAAAAAAGCTATTCTCCTGAATGCTGCCTTCCGGCATGGCATGGAAAGGAGTGGCATTTGCATTTCTTTCACCATAGTAAATGCTGCATTCGTGGTCTGGAGAGGGCAGTTGTTTCACAGACAGGTAAAAGGGCAGGGGCTGAAGCCCCCTTTGATGTCCATGTGTACAAGTCCTTGCTGGGCATGCCTTCATGCAGACAGACAACATGTCCAGCTACGTTATAAAACATTGATAGCATTTTCACCCATTTAAAAACTTGTGTGACAATACTGTAGCTTGCTAAGTCTTACAGAAGTAATGTGATCTGTGAAGCTGTGTGAGCAGGTAACTGTTGTTTAACATACTTTTGAGGGAAATTAGTGTAGTCTCATCTTAAACAAACATTAAATTCCAATTTACGTCATACTGTATGTGTCTGAGCAAATCGGCATTTTTGTCCTACAAAAACATCAAATTCCCATTCACAATAAATCGGTCCTGATGATGTACGATGATAAGAGCGGCCCTCGCCCCCTCTAATGTCTAATGTCTAATGTCCACATAGGGAAAATGATAATGTATTGCTTATTTCACTCTTACAGTCTATGATTTCACTGCACAAAATATGTGGTGGGCCAAACATACTGTTGTATCCACAGGTGGCTGGGAACCTGTTGTAAGGTAGGATATTCTTTCGTCTGCCTCAGGGGAGTTGACTTTGTCAGTGTCTAACGTTACTGAAAGAAGATATGATAATTAGTGTGGTTGCCCTTAGGCAACCACAGTATTGTTTTGCCCCCATTTATATCCACAAAGGTACTCCACCCACAGTTTTTGCAGAAAAAAACACATTGTCTAGATTCACCGGGGAATCATGGACTTCTATTTTGCTAAGAAATGTGCTTTTTCTTTCCTTTCTTTTTTTCGTATTGAATTAAAGTGAATGAATACAATTTTACAATGCATGTCTATTGAATATTCAGGTATTTGTCTCTCAGAGGTTCACAGTCTAATGCCCATGTAGGGATAAAATAAACACACCGATTCACCTCATGGTGGTGCTATAACAGCCCAATTTACATACAAAGATTGATCCTATAAATCCTACAAATGATTTTTCATATAGGCGTGACTCATGTCGCATCGCGACGCATTGTGAGCTTGAAGATCTGCTATTTTCAAATGGCCGAAATGTATATAGGACTGAAGTGTTTAATGCATGTTTTGTAATAATAATAATCAAAGTAATTATAGTAACTAAAGTTTTGAAATAATTATAGTGGAAGTATAGTGGAAGTACAAATTTTTTACCTGAAATGTAGTGGAGTAGAAGTAAAATTATTGGAAATTGGAAATACTCAAGTAGTACAAATACCTCAAAATTGTACTTAAGTACAGTACTTTCCACCACTGTACTTGTGAAGTGAGGGGTCTTACTCAGCCAATCAAATCATCGCTATGGGGTCGCTCAGCCAACCATGCTGCATACACACCTTCCGTTCTTCTTCTCTGAGGTCTGGCATGCTGCTGATGCACAGGCTGACCACGGTGACCACCACCATGACCACGGAGAGGCAGGCGAACGCCTTGCCCGCCAGGCCCGACTCGGGGTTCTCCATCACCTCCCGGAGAATGCTGAGCAGCCTGCGGCGTCCCACCTCGACCTTCTGGACGGAGGCTCTCTTCATGGCCATCCTCCTCTGCCTCCACTCCTCCTCCTGGCGCTCGCGCTCGCACACCTCCTCCACGCGGGTGATCATGCGGCGCCGGCAGCATCGTTCCATGTGACCCGGGTCCACGCCCCAGTAGTCCAGCTCGTCGTGCAGCGACACGGCGCACAGCTCCCGCAGCAGGCGGAGTTTGCCCGCCGCCAGGAAGTTGAGGATCACCCTGAAGGCCCGAGGGTTGCGGTCGAAGAAGAACTCCTGGCAGGCTTCATCGTAGTCGTCGCACAGCCGCGCCTTCTCCTCGGCGGTGGTGCAGAGGCGCAGGCGTCCCAGTCGGCTCTGGGGGAACTGCTCCAGCGTGCTCCAGGGGAACGCGTAGCGGTTGCCCCCAACGTTGACGAGAGCCTGCAGGGTGTGGTCAATGGCGCGGGAGGAGGAGGAGGCTTCAACGTCGCGTGGGAGCAGCCGAGCGCGCAGGAAGTACACGCCCTTGATAGTCTCGGTCTCCGGGATCTCGGTGAAGAAGCGGTCGAGGCTGCTGTCCTCGCTGGCCGAGTAGTTGCCGAAGTCGTTGGTGTTGGCGTTGCTGATGATGGGCATGGCTGCTGCTGGCGGTCCCTGCACAGGGGTTGAGTGGTCTCTCTATGTCAACTTGAAAAGGACATCAGGACGAGAAGAATCCATTTAGGAAAGACAGAGAAGTCTGCTGAATCAAGAATGGACAGTTGATTCTGTTTAACACGTTTTCTTGGACTGAAATATTGAACAAGTAAATAAACATTACACAATATTACAAATGTAATTACAAATGTTGGGTTAGTATTAGATACGCACATATTGATATTATACATAACTATAGGTATGTGTCCCACATGAATATATAACTATGCCAGATTTATAAGAACCATGTTTAATTTGAACCAATAGATGGCCTCGGAATATTCTGTCGGGCCTCTAGGCCCTTTCATTGTCCACACACACACACACACACACACACACACACACACACACACACACACACGCGCATGCACTCACGCATGCACTCACACGCGCACACACACACACACACACACACACACACACACACACACACACACACACACACACACACACACACACAAACACACAAACACACACACACACACACACTAACAAATGCCTTTATATGGCACAATTCTATTCTCAGAACTTTTTCAAGCAATATCTCCAAGACTCTGCTGTGAAGGTCAGATACTATTCTCCATATTCAGACCGCAGCCATCTTGCCAGCAAGGTGATACCTAGGTGACACTTCCCATAGAGAGCCCATTCATCCAAACAGAAAAGTCCTCTCTAATTATATTAAACAACGTCAAAATCACCAACATTGCAGCTGTAGGGAAAGCTTGAATTTTCCTCTTTCAATCTGTAAAGTTTTTGTTTAATAAAAATCCACCGTAGACATTTTATGAGCTACTTCCTGTCAAGACATTCCTTGCAGATGATTATTATCAGAGTATGGAAGCGCTCGTTATCAGTAAAGCAACCTCCTGCTGCCTCCTGCATTATGTGCACATTCAAAACAGGTGGTACGCATGGGCCGTTGAGTGATAGTCAACAAGCACTTCCAAACTCCAGCACTTAGAAAAAAAATCATCTGCAAGGAATTTCTTGACAGGAAGTAGCTCATAAAATGTCTACGGTGGATTTTTATTAAACAAACACTTTACAGATTGAAAGAGGATAATTCAAGCTTTCCCTACAGCTGCAATGTTGGTGATTTTGACGTTGTTTAAGATAATTAGAGAGGACTTTTCTGTTTGGATGAATGGGCTGTCTATGGGAAGTGTCACCTAGGTATCACCTTGCTGGCAAGATGGCTGCGGTCTGAATATCGAGAATAGGCTTTATTTAGGAGCACAGTCAGCATTGCCAGGTATATCGTTTTTGTACCATAACGTTCATGAATCCTGATTCAGGATCCAGTTGGCCTTTTTTACATTTACAATTCAATTAAAAGGGCTTTATTGGCATTGCCAAAGCAAAAAGCACAATACAACAATACAATCAAAACAAAATTACAAAAATGACTTTTGAAAGTCAGAATCTTCAATAAATCTATTTCCATGTACCGAGATCACTCGATGCAGATAGTGCAGGAATACACACAATGATTTGTCTTTAGGATGCATGGTTGTGTTCCATTTGATATCCTTCTCCTATCACAGCAGCTTAAAAATCTTGCTGCTGTGTTTGCACATTGTTGTACTTTGCCCAGCAGATATGGGAGTTTTTTGTCATTACTCATTAGTCATGTTTTCAAAATCTCTGTGGGTGATTGTAATATGTGGGAAGTATGTGTCTCTGATGACTTGGTACAATGGACAGATGGTTAGGAAGTGTAGCTCGGTTTCCACTTCATTTTGTGTGCAGTTGGTGCATAGTCTGTCTTCTCTCGGGATACAGGTCTGCCTATGACAGCCTTTCTCGATCGCAAGACTGTGCTCAGTGAGTCTGTACCTAGTTAAGATTTTTCTTTGTTTTGGGTCGGTTACGGTGCTCAGGTATTCTGCCACGGTGTATTCTCTGTTTAGGGCCAGATAGCATTCTGGGTCCGGAGAATGGATTTGCACAATTCTGTGTGTAGGGTCTCGGTTTGGTGTTCAAGGTCAATGTTTGCTAATGGTCCCCAGATCTCACAACCATAGAGGGCAATTGCACAACAGCCAATAATACATACCTCAAGAAACATATACAATATATACAACAATTCTCCAAAATGGTACACTAACAGTAGCCGGGCGCAAGAAATTGTGCACAGAGCAAATACACAATGTATACATTATAAACAGCAAATATATAAATATATGGGCCTGTACAAACTAGGCTAGTACACATCCGTGTGCAGGTGTTGGACTGTACATATAAGATGATCCTTGTCAACATTAACATGCCTATTTATGCTCACTTTCTACTCTAGCAGTCTAGCCTACTGAGCACAGTATGCACAACTATACCACCCCCTGCTGGTTGAATAGTCAATAATCGAATAAGGTTTGACCCAAAAGAAAATGCAATAATAATCGTTCAAGGATTGTTATGATCCTTATAGGGTCATCCAACATAACATCATGATCACACTCGTGTGAAGTGATGGGCCTCTTATCATCATTCATACATAATGACATACGAATCCCTTGACTCCTTCAAAACTGCTCTCAAAGGGCACCTACGGACAGCTGCAATTCGATACTGGCCCCCGTAAAATCTGAATCCCCCAACCACCCCTTTTGCCCCCTCACTGTATATGTTTCTTTTCCCTTTTTACCTCCTTCATGATAAATTCCTGTTCTGTTCTTTGGCTATAGAAGTGTATATTTGTACATCGCTAAATGTTTTGATGAATTGAACAAGGTGGACCCTCTTGTAAACAAGTGTAATGCTTTATTGGGTCGTCCACGCACAGTTAACAGTCTTTGTATTGAGTTGTGCTTGAAATGTACTGTAATTCTGCAAACTGTTAATAAATATTTCAATCAATCAATGACATTCTGGCCAATCACTTTTGGCGTCCTCGCTTTTCTGTCCTCACTTTTTAAGCCCTCAGCCAATCAAATCATCGCTATGGGGTACTCACACACATAATGGTAAATTCAGGGATTGAAAGTCGGGGTATCATTTACAAAATGCCATTAGGCCTATATGCTTTAAGTAGCATGTGACATGTCAAACTAGGGGGTTTTCATGATTCTGATTCCATTGCAAGCATTAGTTTTGCACAAAGAACACTCCTTGGGCTAAAAACGGCCATATAGCCTGGTGACGCTTTGGGCAATTAGCTTAGATTGACTGGCCTATAGATATTACTTGATTGATTGATTGATTGATTGATTGAAGTATTTATTAACAGTTTGCAGAATTTCAAGCACAACTCAATACAAAGACTGTTAACTGTGAGTGGACGACACCATAAAGAATTACACTTGTTTTCATCATAATTAACATTTAGAGACGTACAAATATATGCTACACATCTTTAGACCATATGGTGGGTGTATTCTTATTAACCACATCCCATGATGTCCGCATTTTTTGCACATGTTGTCATTATATGAATATTTTATAAATGATGACAAATATATTTGTTAAAGTATATAAAATAATAATAATATTTTCGCTATTTTTGAAATAGTCTAATAATTAATAATTGTTGCATGCATACACACTCGTATATGATTAGACTCATAAACTATAGCCAAATAAAGTCCTTTTCATTCAAATGTAAAAACTTCAGAGGCTTACAGCCACTAAAGGAGGATTGATTTCACACGGAGGTATCACTTGTTTTAATTAAGGGTAGCTGGCCTACTGAATATTAAGTGTTTAGTATCAAATTCCCTATCGGGAGATATAAGTTCAATTTGTTCAAATAGGTCGGCTATAGCTGCTTGTTGTAATTACAATATTTTATTTGAACACACAATCTCGAATTATTCTCGCTGGGTTTTTGACTCACCTTAATTTGACCAGGCGGTTATTATTCGTTTGTTGTTTTGTCATCTTTCTGGCCGCTTGTCATTTCTTGCTCTGCAATAGGCTGGATAGATAGGCTATATAGCCTACAATATATCTCCTTGATTTATTGGTTCAAAAGGACTGAGTACGTTGTCCCTAAATTTATTTTGTAAAAAGGAAAAAAGAACTTCGCAGAAAAAGATGCCAAGTTTCCGTGTTGTCAATCAGGTAGCCTATGTTGTCAGTTTGCAGAGTTGTGCATCAAGTTAATGTCCAGTTAGTTTCCATTGGTTCGCGTCAGGCGGCGCCGTGCCCGTGCCGTGCAGGCTCTCTCTCTCTCTCTCTCCCTCTCTCTCTCTCTCTCTCTCTCTCCCTCTCTCTCTGTCTATGATAATCTATCTAGTTGATTGATTGAAGTATTTATTAGTTTGCAGAATTACAGTAGGCTACATTATCAGCACAACTCAATACAAAAACTGTTAACTGCCGACACCATAAAGCATTACACTTGTTTACAATAGGGTCCACCATTTTCAATTCATATCTATTCTACCGTATGTATCTAAAAATCACACCTGTGTGAAGTGAGGGGCACTCTTATCATCGTACATCATCATGACGTAACATGTCGATTTGCTCGTCCACATATGACGTAAATTCTCCATTCATTGTCAATGGGAATTTAGATGAAAATGCCTCAAAAATCACACCTGTGTGAAATGAGGGGCGCTATTATCATCATACATCATCTCATTCCGGCCAATCACAATTTGCGTCCTCAGACTCCTCACCTTCGTCTTCAATGTTTGTGTTTACACAAACATTCAAAGCTGGACATAGATGGGGCTAGCGCCCCTCATAAATGTAATGTTGGAGTTATGATGTAGTTTACAGAGTTCAAACTAAGGACAGCAACTGTTTCACACCATCTTAACCCTTAAATGCCAATTAGACCAAAACGTGACAGGTTTGTCAACCTGTGGATATTTAGAACGAAATAATATATTTCTAATATTCAATAACAATAAGTGGCCTGTTCTTCCATCTAATACAACTCTGCCGACGTTATCTATACCTGGAAATCATTTTTTGTCTGTCGTGATGTCATGATGATTCGGGCCTATACCGTAGTGTAAACCACAGACATTTTGTACTCGACGCCATCTCTGCACTGAACTCCTTGTTGCATGACGTTGTTAACACCATATCTCACCTACTGTGTGGAAGTGTGGGGTAACCTTAGAGTATATATTATACTCTAAGGGGGTAACACCTACAAAAGCAACCTTCAGCCAATAAACTTACTGCAGAAAAACACAATAAGAATAGTCAATAAGGTAGGATATTATGAACACACAAATTCACTGTTTCTGGATTCGCATACATTACATTTTTTTGATTTAGTAGATTTTAAAACAGCACAAATATTATATAAAGCAAGACATAAACTGCTTCCTGGCAATATTAAAAAAAGGTTTAGGGATAGGGATGGTGGGTATGAGTTGAGAGTTGAATTAAACTTTAAACAATTGGAACTACCTTGAAGAGCATGTGTTTTTCTGTTCATGGAGTTAAGCTGTGGAACAGCTTGCCTGAGCCTATAAAGCAAAGCATTAACCTAAAGCAATTTAAAAAGAGGCTCAAAAAGGAATTATTGGACAAATATAACCTGGAATGAGTGGGGAGTTGAGTTACTGTATCTGTGTTGGATTGAAGTAGTACATTTTAGCTTTTTGTCTTTTTTCTCTCCTTGTTTCTCTTTGTCTGTGGTTTTCTGTTTTTATTGTTTTGTTCTGTTCTCTGTGGGGGGTTTTTTTGTTTGTAAATGTTTTTGTTCTGTTTCTCTTTTTTAATGTTCTTTTGTTTGTTTTGTTTATGTTGTTTGTTATGTACAGTTATTTTGTAATATATTGTGATAAGGATAGGCACTAATAAACTATAAGCTTCCGCCTATGCCTTTTCGATCACCTTAAAAGAACTGTTTAATAAATTGTGTCTCTCTGAAAAAGGAAAACACATGTAAAAAACTATTCATTGTGCAGGGCATCGCTGTGCTCAGACCAGAACAAACCATTTCATTTAGATCAGATGAGGGTGTAGTGGGTGATGTTGCCTTGGCTGATGGATATCAGGGATTAAGTGTCAGTGATAATCCACAGACAGGAAGGAAATGATCAGGACCTAACCAACATGCCGACGTTACTTTTGAAGTCAAGTCCAGCCAATTCTATTTAGTGCCACTACATATCAGTGTTGTATTCGTCGACTAAAACTACGACGAAAAATGCTCGTCGACTACCTTTTTTCACTGGCGAAAACTAAATTAAAACTAAGCTATGGTGACTAAAACTATGACTGATTATGATTATGAGGGCCTGGGCCGTGGCTCAGCGGTCCAGGCACCTTGGCTGCATGGTAATCCAAGTCTGGCAGTGTGCCGCGGCTTCGACTCCCGATCCTGACGGCCCCTACTGCATGTCACCCCCCCATCTCTCTCCCCATTTCCTGTCAGCCTACTGTCTGTCCCTCCATAAAAAATAAAAAGTAAAGGCGAAAGCCACAAAAAAAAACCATTTAGGATGGATTATGAGAAATCCAACAAACGCGTCTTTATCACATGACCATAGAGATCAGATCATGTGTACCGATTTGCGTGAAAGTAATATTAGAAAATGTGTTTTACATATGTTGGCCTCCTGGTGGCGCCATAAAGAGCAGATGTGAAAAATGTCAGGCAAAGGTTTATCCTTGGCCTCTAGGGAGTGTGCATACAAAGTTTTACACAGATCGGTGCAGTTGGAGGTAAAAACACTAATCGGCCAGTTATAGCACCACCATGAGGCATCTAGTTGTAAATGTTCAAGTTCTTCCTCGGCCTAGTGGGAATGTCACGGAAATCACACAAAGTGTTCGTGATTTGCGGCATTTTGTTTGAACTGTGGTTCAACTGTGCCATTCAGTGAGTGTGTGGCTGCGAGCAAACGGTGCCAGAGATTAGCTGTCCACACACACACACACACACACACACACACACACACACACACACACACACGGACGGACGGACGGACGGACGGACGGAGTGCATAACATACTCTCTCCCCATGCCTTCGGCCTGGTGGAGACAATAAAAGACAAGTCATTGTCACACTTGGTTTCATGCTGGAAAATAGCAGATCTACAAGCTCACAACGCGTCGCAGCGCGACACATTGTGAGCTTGTAGATCGGCTATTTTCAGCTATTTTCAGCAAGTGTAAAAATCAGTCAAAATGCATTTTAGTCTACTAAAACTGTAGATTTAGTCATCTAAAATCTTATGATATTTATTCGACTAAAACTAGACTAAAACTAAATGAAGTTTCATTCCAAAGACTATGACTGAACTAAAATAGAAATGTACTGCCAAAAACAATAGAGCAAGAGATTCTATAGAGATGCTATATTATTATTAACTCATGCATAGGATCAAGGATCAAGGATCCCTGCATGGGCCTGGGGGTCCACGGACCACCACTTTGAGAACCACTGCTTGTAGAGAAGATCGAGACCCAACAGTTCACCTGCATGAGCAACTTGGTATAACCATGGCAAGAAAACCCCCCCTGGCAGAAACCTTGAACAGTAGCAGACTCTATAGGTGGGCGACCATCTGCCTAACCGGAGGGAGGGAGAAGGAGGGGGGGGGGGGGGGGGGGGGGGGTAGAGAGATGCACAAACAACAAACAACTATGACAGTCCACAGAAAGCCAGCTCAAAATCTGCAGAAATGGGGTCCGTGCGCCTACGATGTAAACATTGTGGTAACGACGTAAAACATCTGATGTAATCATTGCTTTATTTGTTCCAAATTGCCTTGGAAGACGTACCGTATATACCACAGGTACCCTACTAAACAACATGTCTGCAGTTCTCTCCCAGACGTATATATTGACGCACAAGACTGCATACTCAAATTATACATTATCATCATTCATCATACATCATCATCTTGATAAAAGTCACCGCTCACTTTACACGAGTGTGATGATTTTTTTTCACTTAGACTGTGAGTATGGTATTGGTAGCTTTAATGCTCATGAAGCATTCATTCCCTCCATTTCATGTTATCTGTGTGTGGGTCTCGTGTTTCCAGTAATAGGATGAAGCTGCATGTTCCAGGAACTGGAACACAATGGAGGAAGCCCTAGCTGCTGCACGCCACGGCCGTCTCAGATGGTGTGGTCATGGCTCCATTTACAGCACAGAGCTGCTGCAGAGATGCTCTCCTTACAGGAGGGAATATCCTGAGGGAAGATCCCTTAACTGTGATCATAACTATAGGTATACAGTACCACCCGCTTTCACACTTCACAAAATCTTGTTTATAACTTTATATAGTGTTATTTGTGTGGGTGCCAGTCCATTGGCATCTGCGCCAGGGCTGGATCTAGTTCACCCACTGTTGGCCCGGGTGGCTGGTGTCGGCCTGCCCCTCGGCTTGTGTCCTCTGCCTACTTCCTTGCTTTTGTTTTGTTGTCCTTTTGTATTTTACATTTGTGTTTTGTATTAAGATTTTATTTATTTTGTGGTATATTTTTGTTTTTATGTTTATGTGTTCTTACACACACACACACACACACACACACACACACACACACACACACACACACACACACACACACACACACACACACACACACACACACACACACACATCATTCACAACTCATCATCATCATCATCATCATCGGCGGTCACTCGTATCCGAGTATGACTGTCCTCCTTCTTGGTCCTTGTGGGTCGTCAGGTGGCGATGGAGGCCGATTCTGGACCCGATTATTCTGGTGCAGTGTGGACAGGGGAATGTAGTGGTGGGTTTGGGTTGGTTTATTGGATGCTCTCTCCTTTCTGAGTCTGCGCTTGTCCTGTGCAGCATGGCGGAGGTCATCATCATATTTTGCAGCACCCTCACGGACAAGGTTTCTCCAGGTCGTCCTGTCTGTTGCCTTGTCTTCCCAAGCTTTGAGGTCAATGTGGCACTTCTTTAGGATTGTTTTAATGTTGTCCTTATACCTCTTCTTTTGACCTCCCGGGACCCGTTTCCCTTTAACAAGCTGGGAGTACAGGACTTGTTTTGGGAGGCGAGAGTCAGGCATGCGGACAACATGGCCAGTCCATCTGAGCTGGTTTTGGGCAATGGTGGCAGTGATGGTGAGAATGTTTAGTGCGTCGATCCTCCCAGGTAATCCTGAGGATTTTCCGGAGACACCTCTGATGGTAAGTCTCAAGTGCCTTTATGTGCCTGCTGTATGTGGTCCAGGCTTCTGACCCATACAGAAGGGTGGGGAGCACCACAGCTTTGTATACCAAGATTTTGGTCTTTGGTTGGAGGTCGCGGTTCTCAAAGACTCTCTTCCTTAGCCTTGGGAAAGAGCCACTGGCACAACTGAGGCGATGGTGTATTTCATCATCGATGACAGCATTTGAGGATAGTAGGCTGCCGAGGTATGGGAAGTGGTCCACATTTTCCAGTGTGATGTTGTCGATGGAGATGTTGGGGGGTAGGACAGGTGTACTGCTGTTTGGTGGTGGTTGGTGGAGGATTTGGGCCAGACCAAGCTGTTGGTATGCTTTCGCAAAGGCGGATAAGATGGACTGTAGGTCCTCTTCCGAGAGGGCTACAAGGGCGTTGTCGTCCACATACTGCAGCTCCATGGGGTGGTTTGACCTTTAGCCCTGAAACGGTTGATGTTGAGGAGTTGACCGTCAGTCCTGTACATAATGTCGACTCCCTGGGGCAGATGCATGCTTGTGAGATGGAGGATAGCAGCAATAAAGATGGAGAATAGTGTTGGAGCGATGACACCTCCCTGTTTGACTCCTGTGTCGACCCGGAAGGTTTCAGTTTCGTCTCCACTGCCGCCAAGTACTGTGGCTGACATATTATCATGCAGCAGTCTCAGTACCCGGACATACTTTTCTGGGCAGCCAATCTTTGCCAGAACCAGCCAGAGGGCATGGCGGTTCACTGAGTCAAAGGCTTTGGTGAGGTCTATGAAGGCCATGTATAGTGCTTGATTTTGTTCCGGGCATTTTTCTTGCAGTTGACGAATAGTGAAAACCATGTCAGTAGTGCCTCTGTTTGGGCGAAATCCACTCTGAGACTCAGGAAGGATGTTTTCTGACAGGGGAGTGAGTCTGTTGGCCAGCACGCGAGCTAGAGCCTTCCCTATGGTGGACAGGAGAGAAATGCCACGGTAGTTTCCGCAGTCTGCCTTGTCTCCCTTCTTAAAGATGGAGACAATTATTGCATCCCTAAGCTGTGCAGGGATTTCCTCTTCTTCCCAAGTTCCCAGATTTTATAAAGCAGGGCATGGATGTGCGTAAGAAGGTCACAACTCACCCTCTAGCTCTCAGACATGCAGGCTTGAGGGGAGAAGGTCATGTGATGATGGAACAATGTCGCTGTCATGGGAATGTGATTGACAGGAGAGGTTTTGACCCTGAATGCAATGTAAGGTCCCTGGCAACAAAGTGGCAGCACATTCCTGGAACAAATCAAACGGTTCATAGTTACAAAAGAGGGCTAGATATACAGTACAATGACCCGTTCACACTTCACACCAAGCACTATAACTAAACATACTGTATATCAAAATATGTTCATCTCTATTGTCGAAATGCAATACTGGAAGGTTTTCTATTGTGTTGCATCTATACCAAAGTGAAGACAAGGTTAATGTCCACATTTAGACATCAGTTTCCATTCTATAGAGGGTATGCACATGCATAAAGTGAATGGCAAGTCGAGTGGCAAAATGAGTGACAAAGTGAGTTTAATGTTGTTTATCGTCGTTTAATGAAATCAAATTCAAGTTTTCTGTTTGGATGTATGGGCTGTCAAGGCCAGAAAGTAGTTTTTTGCCACTCAGTAGACGTTCTTACATAACTTCCAGGTTTGATGATCACGCGCATATACCCTCTATTGTATTCTTATTATAGAACGTCCCCGTCCCGGCCCCGAAGAGAATCCCCCATTAATTTTTCCCATAGACGTTTCAGAAAGTATTTATTTAAAGACTCGGACAAAGCCAACTTGGACGGTGCCAACTCATGACAATAAACACATTTATTTGGGCCAGAAAAATAATTATAAAGAAGAAAAAAAAAGGGCATGTTTTTCTTGTGCTGATGAAGATTGATTGATTGATTGATTGATTGATTGATTGAAGTATGTATTAACAGTTTGGAGAATTACAGTACATTTCTAGTACAACTTAATACGACTGTTAACTGTGGACGACACCAAGCATTACACTTGTTTACAATAGAGTCCACCATGTTTAATTCATCATAACATTTAGAGACATACAAATATACACTTCTATATAGCCAAAAACAGGTGGTAAAAAGGGTAAAGGGGGTGGGTGGGGGCTTCAGATTTTACGGGGCCAGTTTCGAATTGCAGCCGTCCGTAGGTGCCCTTTGAGAGCGGTTTTGAAGGAGTCAAAGGGCGTTCCACATTTTGGTGGCATAGGAGCTAAATTAATTTAGTCCCTGGTTTGTGCCGAATCTGGGTTGCACATGGTTTGTTGAACTCCCTCTGGTGTTATGGGTGTGGACTTTGTTGACATTAAGGAAGTATTTAGAGAGGTACAGGGCCCCACTAGTTGACTTGTTTCACCTGCAGCTTTCAGGTCACTTTCATGCCCATCCCTATAAAGCATACCAGCATGCATCAGTAGGCCTACTAAGAAAAGCTAAAATATGCACAACCATAAAATCACAGTACAAAATAAATATGCAGAATCACAAAAGCCCTGTTAGACTGGCAGCCTAAATCTGATTTCCTATCCAGATTGAAGTCAGATTAGTTAATGCATTCTGAACAAGGCAAATGTGATTCAAAGCTGATATACAAAGCTCAGATCGGGGCTGCCAGTCTGAGCAGATTGCCTACCTAGATTCCAAAGCCTGGCACCAAAAGGGGGAAATAATAGAGCACCGAAGTCTGCCGTCAATATCGGTAGAGGGCACAAATCCACAGGTTCATGTACTTTTTATTTGCATTGTAATCCCCATAGGGGGATTTTAGATCGCCTCATACAATAACTGTGTTTGAAAAATAAACAAATCATCCAGGCCGCTTCACTCATATGGATATGAAGAAAACGCTATTGTTACTGCTACTGAATTAGTTACATTTTCGCTAGAAACAGACTGTATCAAACTGTATCATTATGAGTGACTGACTATTGCAAACGATACAGAGACACCTCCCTGACAATAAAGCTTGTTTATTTTTGGACCACAACGCTTATATGAAACGATTTTAAGATGAGCCCATGTTATTCTCCATAGAGAAATTACTTCCGTGAACCAGGGGAATTGAGGGGACGAGTGAGTGACGTCAGGACTTCGGCGCTCTATAACTCTGCCAGTTTCCCAATGAGCTTACTGGGGGAAGGGGGTGTTCATTTCGGCATCACTTCCTCTTGTCACTCATTCAAATCAACATTTGGGAACACAAACAAGCTGACAGAAATCAGAAATCAGAAAGGGTCATATCCTTCTACCTAGGCTATTACTTGTTCGCTGAAGGCGCCCCAGCGGCAGAGATCAACGTGGCCTACCGTCACAACACAGGCCTACCTGAGCAGACCGAGGAACACCCCCCCCTCCCCCACACCTCCAGTCAACCCAGGGCTACTGAGGACAATGGACCACCACCTTCCCCCATTTCCACCCCAGCCGCGGTCCTAGAGGTGTCGGCAATCAACACGGCCGCCATTGAGTTGGATCTGGCTGCAGACATTACCAGGTTCAACGGCACCACCCCCCACATTCCACCGCCCTCCCCCATTCACACCTCAGCCACTGGGCAAGACAATGGACGGAGTGATCTTACATCGGCGGCAGTCGAGGCAAAAGACACGGACAACACCACCATCTACAGGCATGAAGAGTCTCCACATCCAACCAAGGGGGACAAAGCGGCTGGAGACGGACAACGTGATACTTTACCTGCTATTTCTGCTGTTTCTCCGGTCGACACCATGGCTCAATCGGCCCCACCAGAGCCCTCAACAAACCTGGACGAGGGACCCCATCCCCCACTCCCGCCACCCCACGACGACCCCCACGCACCCCCCACCCTCCCCCCACGGCAACCCGCGGCTTCTACAGACATCAACAATGGCCCTCCGCTTCCCTACTTCACCACGGAGGAAATAAGCACCATAGTCAGAGCCAACGGACTTCATATCTTTCACCTGAACATCAACAGCCTTGGACCCAAAATGGCTGAAATCAGGCATATGTTTCAATGCGGTAAGGCGAACATCATTAGCTTCTCTGAAACCAAACTTGATGAGTCAACCAAAGACCCAGAAGTTGAAATAGAGAACTATTCTTTGATCAGAAACGACAGAAACAGGCATGGTGGCGGCGTGTGTATGTATATTCACAAAGACACTGAATATGTTACTCGTACTGACTTACAGCATGATGAAATTGAAACTGTGTGGGTTGAATTAATTTTCAAAAAGGCTAAATCAGTATTAGTGGGCACCGTCTACAGACCGCCTGACCAACATGGGTTCTATGATATACTTGAGGGGTGCTTAGCTGAGGAGGAATGTGTAGAGAAAATCCTGATTGGCGACTACAATACAGACATGCAACGTAAGGAAGCACCTGTGTTTAAGTCATTCAGTAAGTTCTGTGATCTACATAGTGTCAGTCAGCTAATTACCCAACCCACTAGAGTGTGTGATTCTACTCAAACTGTCATTGATCTCATTCTGTCCTCGGACAAATCCAGAATCTCCAAGAAAGGGGTTATTGTATGTGGGCTTAGTGATCATTTTATGATATTCTGTACCCGCAAAATACAAAAACTTAAGACCGGCTGCCACAAAACAGTCATATCAAGGGACCTCAAAACCTACTCTAGTGAGGTCTTTAACCAAGTATTGGAGAGTCTGGATTGGTCCGATGAGCTTAAAAGCACACTTGTCGAAGAAGCTTGGCTTGGCTTCAAAACCAAATTTACATCAGTACTGAACAACATGGCTCCTTTGAGAACCACCAGGGGCAAAACCCGCTCGGAACCATGGATGAATTCGGACATACTGGCTGCAATGAAAGCCAGAGACAAAAAATGCTCTGAAGTTCTAAAATGCAAGTCAAAGCTAGCCAAGCGCTTCGACAGTGTTCGCCAAGCTCGTTTGAACAACCTTAATACACAACGAATCAAACTACGAAACAGTGTAACTGCCATGACCAAATCAGCTAAAAGTAACTTCATTAATGATAAAGCTCAGGAAAACAAAAACAATCCTCATGAGCTCTGGAAGCTACTAAACAATCAACTAAGCTATGGTCAGAAACTAAAAACCAGATTTTCGAACATAAACATCAAATCTGACAACACTCTCATCACTGACAACCTTGATGTGGCCAACTACTTGAATATCTTCTTTACAAACATAGCAACAACTCTGGTTAACAAACTGCCCTCCCACTCTGGGCTCTTTGGTGTAGAGCACATTACAACCTTCTACAAAAACCTAGGTGTTTGTAAAGACGATTTTAAACTAGTTATGGTAACAACTGATGAGATAATTAAGAAACTGAGTGCCCTCCAACCCCACAAGGCCACAGGCCATGACAACATTCCCTCCAAATTTCTCAGAGACTCAGCCATCTCTATAGCTCCAATCATCACCCACATAGTAAACCTCTCCATCAAACAGGGACAGGTCCCCCAAGATTTCAAACTGGCCAAAGTAACCCCCTTGCACAAGAAAGGGAGTAAATTAGACCCCGGCAACTACCGCCCTATTTCTATTCTTAGTTCCATCTCGAAAGTGATGGAAAAAATAGTCTATGAACAGGTTGAAAAGTATCTTGCCACTAACAAATTATTGTACGAGTTCCAATCTGGCTTCAGAACATCCCACTCCACTGACACATGCCTTCTCTATTTAAGCGACCACATCAAACAAGAGGTGGACGCTGGCAAATACTGCGGCATGGTCATGCTGGACCTCCAAAAGGCTTTTGACACCGTGAACCACTCCATACTGGTTAACAAGCTAAAAGCAATTGGTTTTGATAGCACATCAGTGAGCTGGATGCAATCCTACCTGGAGGGGAGAGAACAGATGGTGGAAGTGAACGGAACACTGTCCCCCCCCCTCCCAGTGAGCTGTGGCGTTCCACAAGGAAGCATACTAGGGCCTCTACTGTTCCTAATATATGTAAACGACATGACTTCAGCCTGTGACTGCAACTTGTTCCTGTTCGCAGATGACTCAGCACTGCTGGTCTCGGACAGGGACAAACTGCAGATTGAAAATGCCCTCAGCTCTGAACTCGGTAGAATCTGCACCTGGCTCGCTGATAACAAACTATCTTTACACCTGGGAAAAACTGAATCCATTCTCTTTGGCTCTATTAGTAATCTCAGCAAGGCAAATGGCTTCTTGGTTAGAGTGGGTGACAATGTTATCACACGTAAAGATGAAATTACCTACCTAGGTTCCATCCTGGAGGCCAATCTTTCCGGTGATAAAATGGCCACCAACGTAATCAAAAAAGTCAACCATAGAACAAGATTCCTCTACAGGATCTCCTCACTGGTCAACAAAAACACCTTGAAGACCTTAACAGGAGCCCTTGTACAGGGTTTCTTTGACTATGCATGCACCTCCTGGTACCACAGCACCTCAAAGGCCCTTAAAACCAGGCTCCAGACTTCCCAAAACAAACTGGTCAGGCTCCTACTTGATCTAGCCCCCCGAACCCACCTCACCCCTGCCCACTTCGACAGGCTGGAATGGCTTAGGGTCGACGACAGAGTACAGCAACTTGCAATGGGTCTGGTCCACAAGATTCGATACACCACCAAGATACCCATGTACCTGTCTAGATACTTCCTTAATGTTAACGAAGTCCACACCCACAACACCAGAGGGAGTGCAACGAACCATGTACAACCCAGATTCGGCACAAACAAGGGACTAAATTCTTTTCGCTCCTATGCCACCAAAATGTGGAACGCCCTACCAACTGTCATTAAGACATGCGAATCCCTTGACTCCTTCAAAACCGCTCTCAAAGGGCACCTACGGATGGCTGCAATTCGAAACTGGCCCCCGTAAAATCTGAATCCCCCCCCCGCCCCCCCCTTTTTTCCCCTCACTGTATATATTTCTTTTCCCTTTTTACCTCCTTTTTGATGAATTCCTGTTCTGTCTATAGAAGTGTCTATTTGTACGTCTCTAAATGTTTTGATGATTTGAACATGGTGGACCCTGTTGGAAACAAGTGTAATGCTTAATTGGGTCGTCCACTCACAGTTAACAGCCTTTGTATTGAGTTTGTGCTTGAAATGTACTGTAATTCTGCAAACTGTTAATAAATTCTTCAATCAATCAATCAATCAAACCCTACTACAAGATCTTCTTCCACACTGCGGATTCACTTTGTAATCCCCATGCAGAGATTCAGGTGTCGCATAGTCAGTGTTGACGTGCTTATTACAAGCAACATTTATTTATTACAAGCAATGTTTTTGTCACTTGGTAGTTGCAGTGTTATGGGGTGGATTTTTTGGGCTTGTTTCTAAAGTGTAGTTGGGCTTGTTTCTAAAGTAGTGTAGTTGCTTATTTGGGCTTGTTTCTAAAGTGTAGTTGGGCTTGTTTCTAAAGTAGTGTAGTTGCTTATTTGGGCTTGTTTCTAAAGTGTAGTTGCGTATTTGTGCTTGCTTCCTAATGTTGTTTAAAGTAAACCAGTGCGGTTTTTACAATGGAATAGAATTGATCGACAGCAAGATGGATACCCATCAAAGTGCGACACACAGTACTGACCCTCTTGCTTTCAACAATACAGTAGCAAAATACACAATCATGACAAATACAGTAGGCTGCAAAACACACTTATCTCTTCATGCATATTTGGCAATTGCATGAACAATGTAAATAGTAGACATCGGATGTTGCAGTATGTAGCCTACAATGTTTATTGAAAATTTTAAATTCTGAAATAAAAGTACGTCTACGCAACAAGTATGCTACCAGATATTAAAGATGGAGTGCCACAATTTTTGTATTTTCCAGTTTTTCATGTATCTATGAGGTGACAGTACTTCATTAGACACCCTGGAGTCGTTTTTATGTGCAATTGTGTATTAACTTTGTATGTAGGGTTTCTTCCTGCAGGCTGAACCCTTGACAGTCAAACGGGCCAATGAAATAAACAGTAATATAGTGACATCACACTATCAGCCCCTCCCCTAACCCCTCCCCCTTTATCATACAACTACAGCTGTGGGTGCGGCTTCAGTTCAGGTGGATCACCACCAAGGGGCCAGTGAGGCACTCCAACGTTGAAGCACTGGGCCCTAGTGCTAAGAGGAGGGACTACAGGCGGACCCGTGGTTTCATGACCGGGAAACCCCGTGCAGCTGGGCTTTAACATTGAGCGCTCGGTTGCACTTCCGCATTGGACCACCAAAACTTGACATGTATGACGATCCTTGACAAGGTTGCCTGTGCGACGTGCGTGCCGTGCTCTGACCAA
Organism: Electrona antarctica; assembly: GCF_951216825.1. Taxonomy (NCBI): domain Eukaryota; kingdom Metazoa; phylum Chordata; class Actinopteri; order Myctophiformes; family Myctophidae; genus Electrona; species Electrona antarctica. The sequence goes on from NC_136808.1 coordinate 22,810,877, forward strand.
CTTGTGTCCCAGTGTAAGTGTGGTTCTGAAACTGGATGATGAGTAACCTGTTTTTTTGTAAACAGTACCATTCTGTATAGTTACAGTAGACATTCTATATTATCTGTTCCAGTTTTGTAAATGTACCTTATTTTCGAATACATTGTAATATGTAGAATATTGCACAACGTTTTATTCAGTCTTTAGAATAAAATTGCATTTAGTTGTATTATTAGTCTAGTTTTAGTTGACTAAATATCATTGGATTTTAGAGCCAAATGGAGACGGTCGAGAAATGACAGAGAAACCATGTGGGGGTCAACAGAACATCCAGACCCCCAGGAACGCGCCCAGGGGGCAGAACATCCAGACCCAGGAACCAGGAACACGCCCAGGGGGCAGAACATCCAGACCCCCAGGAACGTGCCCAGGGGGCAGAACATCCAGACCCAGGAACCAGGAACACGCCCAGGGGGCAGAACATCCAGACCCCCAGGAACGCGCCCAGGGGGCAGAACATCCAGACCCCCAGGAACACGCCCAGGGGGCAGAACATCCAGACCCCCAGGAATGCGCCCAGGGGGCAGAACATCCAGACCCCCAGGAACACGCTCAGGGGGCAGAACATCCAGACCCCCAGGAACACGCCCAGGGGGCATAACATCCAGACCCCCAGGAACACGCCCAGGGGGCAGAACATCCAGACCCCCAGGAACACGCCCAGGGGGCAGAACATCCAGACCCCCAGGAACACGCCCAGGGGGCAGAACATCCAGACCCCCAGGAACACGCCCAGGGGGCAGAACATTTTTTGCAGAACATTCACTTATTATGACATTCCCATGTACAAAAGAGGTGCTATGGGCTCATGTGGTTAAACAGCTTCCCACCGAGCGCTCATCTGAGCAATTAAGCCATCTTCTGGGCGAATGCAGAAAAGAAAAGTAAAGGGACAATACAATACTCCCTTTCCTTTGGAATCTTGTGGAGAGGGGAGGGATTTGGAGAGGGCCAGCTAGCAGGGTGAGAGGGTTCAGCCATCACCATCTGCGACTCTTGCGTCTGATTATATGATACGTGACGGATACAGTAAAGGAGACAGAAGGAAGGTCACCGCCAATGATCTTAGACGCTGTGTGTGCAACTCTTTCCAACGGCCCCCCTCTTGAGGGCGCTTGTGTTGTCATACCACCTGACCAGGGACGTGCAGAGAGTGTTAGAGAGGCAGGGGCTGAAATCCCCTAATGGACAAAAATAGCAAAAATAGCAGATCTACAAGCTCACAACGCGTCACAGCGCGACACGTTGTGAGCTTGTAGATCTGCTATTTTCGGGGCGTACGACATGGATTTCTAAACAAATGTATTCAACGCAAAATACTGTCAAGTTCAGGAGACTTCGGGAAAAAAAGCATTTCTCCTGAATGGTGCTTCCGGCATGGCATGGAAAGGAGTGGCATTTGCAATTTCTTTCACCACATAGTAAATGCTGCATTCCTGGTCTGGAGAGGGCAGTTGTTTTACAGACGGGTAAAAGGGTGGGGGCTGAAGCCCCCTTTGATGTCAATGTGTGCACGTCCTTGCATCTGACACTGTGACACTGTGACAGAGTACACAACACTGTCTTACTGTGACATATGCCCCTGTGACAGAGTGACACAGTCACACACTATCACTGTGACAGAGTACACAACACTGTCTGACTGTGACATATGCCCCTGTGACAGAGTGACACACTATCACTGTGACAGAGTACACAACACTGTCTGACTGTGACATATGCCCCTGTGACAGAGTGACACACTATCACTGTGACAGCTGAGTGAGAGTATAAACAACACTTCAGATGGGTTCCCACTGTGCCGTTTTTGACTTGTGCTTCATCTCAAAAAATGTATGCTTGGAAAGATATATGTTTTGATGTCTCAGTGAGTTTATATCTGCAGTGTCTCTGATATTGAAATTGACATAGAAACATCTGGAACAAAGATTTCATTTGTTCATCTCATATAAAGTATGTCTGTGCCATAAAAGCAGCAAATGAGTTGAAAGTAGACTTCACACATTTTATTTCCATGTACGTCCTGCCAATTTCTTGACCCATCCTACATGAGAATGTCAGATCAATTGACACATCAATTAAACGCAAACATAATCATTCCACCCAGCCAGCAACTCATAATCCTAATTTTGACACACAATGTATACGTACAATGTATGAAATTAATTAAGTTTAAAAGAAAGTTTTTATTATATTATCTGTCTGTAGGTGAGGGCATATATGAAAAAAAGGCACCTTACCCTAAAAAAATTGCAACAGAAGGTTTCTCAACTGTTTTGTGTAGTATTAGGTGTCCTTAATAACATACTAAAAGTTTACCAAAGTTTGACCATGCGAAAGGTGTTATTTTAGCATAATATGCATAATATGCCCATAACATCCTATATAAGGCAAAAAAGTCCAAATTTCATCATTCTTTAAGTAACATGTGACATATGAAACTAGGGTGTTTGCATGATTCTGAATCCATTCCAAGCATTAGTTTTGCACAAAAAACACTCCTTGGGCTAAATTAGGCCATATCCAGTTGACCAAATGTGCTCAGAAATATATCTGCCTTTATTTCCATGTGCCGTTTTCCTCCCAAGGAGTGTTTTTTGTGCAAAACTAATGCTTGGAATGGATTCAGAATCATGCAAACACCCTAGTTTCATATGTCACATGTTACTTAAAGAATGATGAAATTTGGACTTTTTTGCCTTATATAGGATGTTATGGGCATATTATGCATATTATGCTAAAATAACACCTTTCGCATGGTCAAACTTTGGTAAACTTTTAGTATGTTATTAAGGACACCTAATACTACACAAAACAGTTGAGAAACCTTCTGTTGCAATTTTTTTAGGGTCAAACCATAATTGCACCTGTCTACTGTGTGTGTGCATGTTTTTGTTCTTGCTTTAATGTAAATCGCTCTGGATTAAGAGCGTCTGCTAAATGCCTAAATTGTAAATTGTGTGTGTGTGTGTGGGGGGGAGGGGGAGACGACGACAGACAGACAGACAGACAGACAGACAGACAGACAGACAGACAGACAGACAGACAGACAGACAGACAGACCGACAGACAGACAGACAGACAGACAGACAGACAGACAGACAGACAGACAGACAGACAGACAGACAGACAGACAGACAGACAGACAGAGGCATATCTTTATTGACACAGACAGGACGTGGTAAAGAGAATGGAAATGTAATTACATCACAATGCTGCCCTGCCCCTCCTTTGGAGTGAAACACAATGCCCTCGTGTCGGTGTGCTGTAGTGTAACATGATGTGGCTGAACAAACCTGTGTTGGGAATGGATACTAAACAAGACAAGACAAGTCCCGAACCAAAAATACTGGAGCTGTTGGCCCAAGGTCTCTGCACTGGAATGAAGTGATGAGTGTGTGTGTGTGTGTGTGTGTGTGTGTGTGTGTGTGTGTGTGTGTGTGTGTGTGTGTGTGTGTGTGTGTGTGTGTGTGTGTGTGTGTGTGTGTGTGTGTGTGTGTGTGTGTGTGTGTTTGCGTGCGTGCGTGCGTGCGTGCGTGCGTGCGTGCGTGCGTGCGTGCGTGCGTGTGCGCGCATATAGACATACATATATAGTACTGTATAGACATACAGTATATCAATAAATATGTGTAGTGAATAATATGAATGAATATACATCTATCACTATACATGATACATCTATCACTGGTATGAAGATACAGTCTATCAACAGTGCGTGCAACGCTACAGTGTATATATTATATGTCATCAATATGACGTCAGACTGGCCTATACCGCACATGGCCACGCCTGAAACCGACCCCCGTATATGAGCTTAAATGGGACACTATTGGTAGGGCGTTCCACATTTTACAATTTACAATTTAGGCATTTAACAGACGCTCTTAATCCCAGAGGGACTTAGATTAAGCAAGAACAAAAGCATGGCCATACATCACATACATAAAAATAGTTATCATGAAACATGCGTAAGCTAACAGTGGAATATAATGAAACTATACATATAAACTATACATACTATATTATACATATATACTATAAAGTGCTATGACTACATAAAATGCAATTCTAGTGCTGTCTACGTAACATGCTATATAAGTCTGTATAAAATGCTATCTAAGTCTACATAAAGTGCTATCTAAGGGGCTAGGGCAAGTGCTACGGGCCATGATGGAGTCTCAAAAGGTGGGTTTTCAGACTATGGCGGAAGATTGGGAGTGAGGATACAGTTCTGATTGTAATGGGAAGTGCATTCCATAGTTTTGGAGCCAGAAAGGAGAAGAAGAGTTTGGGACGTGTGGAGCGTTGTCCCGGCGTTATTAGTGAAGGTACTTCCAGCTTCCCTGCGTTGGCTGATCTGAGTGCGCGGGAGGGTTTGTAGGGTTTGATTGAAATATTTATTAACAGTTTGCAGAATTACAGTACATTTCAAGTACAAACTCAATACAAAGACTGTTAACTGTGAGTGGACGACCCAATTAAGCATTACACTTGTTTACAAGAGGGTCCACCTTGTTCAATTCATCAAAACATTTAGAGATGTACAAATAGACACTTCTATATAGTCAAAGAACAGAACAGGAATTCATCATAAGGGAGGTAAAAGGGAAAAGAGACATATACAGTGAGGGGAAAAGGGGGTGGGCGGTGGGGGGGGGGATTCAGATTTTACGGAGGCCAGTTTCGAATTGCAGCCGTCCGTAGGTGCCCTTTGAGAGCGGTTTTGAAGGAGTCAAGGGATTTGCATGTCTTAATGACTGTTGGTAGGGCGTTCCACATTTTGGTGGCATAGGAGCGAAAATTATTTAGTCCCTTGTTTGTGCCGAATCTGGTGTGGACTTCGTTAACATTAAGGAAGTATCTAGACAGGTACATGGGTATCTTGGTGCATGGTGTATCGAATCTTGTGGACCAGACCCATTGCAAGATGCTGTACTCTGTCGTCGACCCTAAGCCATTCCAGCCTGTCAAAGTGGGCAGGGGTGAGGTGGGTTCGGGGGGTGAGGCCAAGTAGGAGCCTGACCAGTTTGTTTTGGGAAGTCTGGAGCCTAGTTTTAAGGGCCTTTGAGGTGCTGTGGTATCAGGAGGTGCATGCATAGTCAAAGAAACCTTGTACGAGGGCTCCTGTTAAGGTCTTCAAGGTGTTTTTGTTGACCAGTGAGGAGATCCTGTAAAGGAATCTTGTTCTTTGGTTGACTTTTTTGATTACGTTGGTGGCCATTTTATCACCGGAAAGATTAGCCTCCAGGATGGTTCGATCATACTTTCAAAGATATGGGGGAGCCATACCTTTGGTTGCTTTAAATGCCAGCATCAGAGTTTTGTATTCTGTGCGGGCAGTGACCGGGAGCCAATGGAGGGAGCAGAGGGGGGAGAAGGGGGGAGACATGTGAGAATTTTGGCTGGTTGAAGACCAAGCGAGCTGCGCCATTTTGTATCAGTTGGAGAGGCTTAATATAAGCCTCTCCAACCTCTCCAACATGCCAGTATAGGGCAGTAAGGAGGGAGTTACAATAGTCAAGTTTTGATATCCAAAATATGCGACAAGGAAGGAGGAGTGCTATAAGGATGTACATTAAGTGATAAAAGGAAAGAATAGTGCTTGGGTGAGTTTTCAGACTGCAGTGGAAAATAGGCAGTGCAGTTCTGACTGGGGGGAAATCAGGGGTCATTCCACAGCCTGGGAGCCAGGAGGGAGAAGAGTCTAGAGCGCACTTTAAGTATGTGATGCCCTCTGTGTCATTCATGATGAAATATTCATATTCTACATTGAATCGAAAAGCCAGTGTGTGTGGGATGTGGGTGGGGGACCATGTGTGAGGGAAACAAGAGAGCATGCATGTCAAACAGCAAAACAGACCCTCGCGAGGAGAGAGGTGTAGGATCTCACAAAGTCACATTTAGAAGATCATTAAGGCAGAAAGAATGTCATAGTGGCTCTCTTTTTAATGTAAAGGACCCCCAAATTGACCTATATTTGGCAGCGGACCCCCATGATCTGTTTGTGCCAGGGACGGTGAGGCACCGTGGGGAACCACTCTGAAGAGTAAGATTTATGTAAAAAAGAATAAACAAATGCTCCGATCACAGCGCGTTCCTTTGTGCCATGCTGTGGTCGGGGACCAGGGGTCCTTGAGGGGGTTCCAAGGGAGCCCCCATGCAGCTAAATTATTGATAGGAACCAAATGGACCCTTACAACTCTGATTGATTGATTGATTAATTGATTGATTGAAATATTTATTAACAGTTTGCAGAATTACAGTACATTTTAAGCACAAACTCAATACAAAGACTGTTAACTGTGAGTGGACGACCCAATTAAGCATTACACTTGTTTACAAGAGGGTCCACCATGTTCAATTCATCAAAACATTTAGAGACGTACAAATAGACACTTCTATATAGTCAAAGAACAGAACAGGAATTCATCATAGAGGTAAAAAGGGAAAATAGACATATACAGTGAGGGGGAAAAAAAGGGGGGGCCAGTTTCGAATAGCAGCCGTCCGTAGGTGCCCTTTGAGAGCGGTTTTGAAGGAGTCAAGGGATTTGCATGTCTTAATGACTGTTGGTAGGGTGTTCCACATTTTGGTGGCATAGGAGCGAAAATAATTTAGTCCCTTGTTTGTGCCGAATCTGGGTTGTACATGGTTCGTTGCACTCCCTCTGGTGTTGTGGGTGTGGACTTCGTTAACATTAAGGAAGTATCTAGACAGGTACATGGGTATCTTGGTGGAGTATCGAATCTTGTGGACCAGACCCATTGCAAGATGATGTACTCTGTCGTCGACCCTAAGCCATTCCAGTCTGTCAAAGTGGGCAGGGGTGAGGTGGGTTCGAGGGTTGAGAGTATATAGATTTGTGTATTGAAGTATAGCTGAATATGTCAGCCAGGCATCATAGGCTACATTTGGAAAATATAGCCTATGTGGCTGAACATTAGTGGAGAACGGATAAACCACTTTTTGCTTAAGTTGTCCTGGAAGCAAGGCAAAATGAGATCGCAGTAAAATCTAATGATCTACCCATATTTCAGGATGTCTTCTATCAATTGAAATGATGAGTAAGCATCTATGACAAAGGTCCATGAAAATATGACCTGGTCATGTGGCTCACTTTGCCCCAGGTAAGTGGTACGTTGATCCAAGTCGAGGGGTAAGTTGAACCACATGATATTTTAATGTTAATAGCTTAAACTTGAACAGATAATGTATTCACTTATTGATAATAATATAATAACAGTTTTCCCTATTGCAAATAGTCTTATTTATGTGTTTATTTATTATTTAAACAATATCAAGACAATTAAATAAAGTTTGTTATTCAGAACCTTATATTTGCAATATTGTTAATACAATATTGCAAACTTCTCTTAAATGAGTATGTACATGCAAATTAAAGGCCATTCAGTATAATTTGAGTAGCAAAGACTTAATAAAAAAAATATGAATAGTGATTCCCATTGACTCAATTTACCCCCGGACATTGGTTCATTTTACCCATAGACACCAATTTAGAAAACAATGCTAGAATAAGCTACTTCAGACAATTTATTTGCTAAATGATTCACATGGTTCTATCCATTGGCAAATCATCAACGTGTATGATATTACATTTTAGACCTAGGTACATTTTGCTTTGAAGATTTTCTACTTTCCCCGTGTGCTTCCCAACTTCACAGCCAGGTGTAAATGATGGATGCTTACTAGATTTAAGGTCACATGGCAACACAGTTTTCTAGTTTTCTAGATAAAGGGGGTGGTTCAACTTACCCGCTGACTCATCTTACCCCGTTCTCCCCTATATGAGGGAAATGGATTATTTTGGTGTTTTTGACTTTTCATATTGTGATTATTCTGTGACGTGTCTTGTCTTATGTGCTGCCTGTCATGTTAGTGCTGTTTAGTGCTATTTACATTTTTTTTAAATAAAAACATTGAAACGGCAATAAGGGGGAGCGAGCTACAGGACTGAAATGCAGGAGCAGAAGAAGTGAGTGGTGCAACTCCGTGTGGGGGTCCCCGGAAGTTCCAGGCCCACAGGATGTGGCCAGGGTGCCGGTGCGAGCCGCCCCGCATCCGAAATTGTCCAGAAATGACAGAGTTACTGTGTGGGGGTCCCTGGAACATCCATACCCCCAGGAACGTGCCCAGGGGGGCGGCCTAGTTCCGGCGAGCCGCCCCGCGTCCGAAATGGTTGAGAAATGACAGAGTTACCATGTGGGGGTCCCCGGGGGTTCCCTCTACTGTACTGTACTGTACTGTACTCAGAGTAATCTAGTAAGAGAGTAATGACACTCCCGTTGACTCTCATTGTAACAATGGAATGCGGAAGTGCTCATTCTATCTCAATGGAATAGTTCCAGCCATAGGAGCAATGTTTGGAACTATCGCCCATAGGTACCCGCTTTGCGGCGAGATCAAAGCGTGTCACCACTCTCTTACTAGATTACTCTGACTGTACTGTACTGTCACTGTACTGTACTCAGTGTACTGTCACACCCGAAATCATCATATACAGTTAGTGTGTGTATGTTAGGCTGCGCAACAGTGACACTTGGTGGTGATGGAAACTAACCAAACGCTATTTTCGTGCTCGGACACAGCCAGCCAGCCAGCCATGGACACAGCAACACCGCCACACTACACCCACATAGCTGTTTTATGATGAATTCCTGTTCTGTCTATAGAAGTGTCTATTTGTACGTCTCTAAATGTTTTGATGATTTGAACATGGTGGACCCTATTGGAAACAAGTGTAATGCTTAATTGGGTCGTCCACTCACAGTTAACAGCCTTTGTATTGAGTTTGTGCTTGAAATGTACTGTAATTCTGCAAACTGTTAATAAATTCTTCAATCAATCAATCAATCAAGTCAACTAAAGAGAACAAGTCCAGTGTTGCCATGTCCGCTTATTATAAGCGACTTTGGGCTTGTTTTTCTGTAAAATAGCTTGTTGGTAGTTGCGGTTTTTTGGGGGCTTGTTTCTAGACTCTCTAGAGTGTAGTTGCTTATTTAGGCATGTTTCCTAATGTTGTTTTAAACCAGTGATTCTCACACATTTTCATGTCAAGGACCCGCTGATTAATGTATTTGTCCTGCCGCCAAATGAAATAAAGACCCTCTACATCTAAAAAATATTTTGCCAGCCAGGAACCCCCATACAAGATTTGTGTTGTTAAAATGTTTCAAAGAATATTCAATATTTTGTCACATTTTATGTTTTCCATGATTGTTTTTAAAATAGCCTAGTTAGATTAAGTAGTCAGGCTTCTTTTGGGCTTGTGGTTTTCACAGACCTGGTCGCTTATCTCCCCCCACGCAATCTGGCAACACTGTACAAGTCTCGCGTTACTTGGTGGTGGTATATAAAGACGTGTGGCCTCTCTACTCGCTCTTTCTTGTTCTCTTAGCGGTGAAGGTGCAACAGTGATCGGTCGTCCCTTATCTGGGTTCATCCGACACCCTCACCACCACAACCAGTGACAACCTGCAGAACCAAGCGTCTACTTCATCAACATGCCTCCCAAATTCGACCCCCTTGAGATTAAAGTTGGTACGTTTGATTGAGAGATTTTTGTTTTTAGGAGTATTTTTCTAAAGTCAAGATGGCGGCCGCGTCTGGTCTGCGCTCAGTGCGCCCGCCGCACATGACGTTTACACCAGAACGTGGAAAGGGATGGTGTGTTAAGGTTTATTTTATTAATAAAACATTATGTTTTATGTACTGACGGCCACGTTAATGAGACGTTTTATCTGCCGTTGTACAGGACCTACTAGGTAAGTAAAGCTGCGGACCACGTGGGGTCTGTCTGAGCAGCTCGGGACTCAGTCACGTTAGCATTAGCATCCTAGCGCAGTAGGTTTTCAACCAGTTTCATATCAAGGTCTATTTATTGGGCTTTTGAGCCACCGACCACCATCTAATGCCATTTAGCCTCAGACACAACTAAAGAATATTTTGTTGGCAAACGTTTTATCAAAAATAACAATTCTTCCACATTCTCTAATTGTGTAGACTTGTAAATTAAGTAATGCCAGATGTTAAACAATAACGCTTGAGAGCGTGAAATATGTTTATGTTCTCAAGAGTTAAAAATCTTAAAGGGATTTGGTTACCAACTCCATCATTTAGCTGGGCAGTGGGCACCACCTGGAACCCCCTCAAGGACCACTGGTGGTCCCTGTACCACTGGTTTTGAAAACCACTAAGGTGTAATTTTTACTTTTTTCACATTTACTAGAGATAATTATAAACCGTATGAACATGTCGTTACGTTCACATTTGATGAGTGTGGAATCACACTAGGTCCTTAGACCGTGTATTTATTATAACCATTTGACTGAGCCCAGAGTTACTGCAGCGACGGACATTTCTGAGCAGCGAGCGACACCTCGTGGTTGTCATGCAACATGAGTACTGTTAAATGGTGTCATACTAGCATCCCGACGCTTACTAGAAATCAAGATGCGTTATTTGTATGCACATTTATGATTTGCGGGGTAAACTTAAAAGTGTGGGTTAAATGTATTTTTGCTTGAAGGTCCATGGTTAAAATGGCAATAAAATAAAGTTAAAATAAGCAGTCTGATTGTGGCTTAAACTCTGTCAAAAAACAATTCACATTTTCTTTTGACAAATGACTAATGGCAAAAAAATGTTAAACTCACTTAACGAATTAGTAATGTGAATATGATTATCAAAATGGGTTTGAAGCACTTTAATTTCACTCTGCTATGAAAAAGCTATGCAAAACTAAATTCCCACAAGACAAATCTCATGCTCTGCCATGAATTACAAATATAATCGTTTATCCCCAACGCAAAAAAAAATCATGTACTAGAAAACTGGTGAGGATTGAGAAATGGGCTTTTCTGTGACTTTGGTCTACTCTAGTAGTTTTCAACCCTTTTCATAATCCAGGCCCATTTATTCAGCGTTTGAGCCACGGACCACCATTTGATACGATTTAGCCTTGCAGACCATTCATAATTGGTTTGATAAGATTTTGTCCACAATTCAATGCTTTATTGATTAAAAGGCAAACGTTGACAAATAACGATTCTACATTCTCTAATTGTCTAGGCTTCTTGTAAATTAAGTAATGCAGATGTTAAACTAAGCATAAAATGAAACCAAATGTGGTTACTCCATTTAGCTGGGGACCACCTGGAACCCCCTACAAGCTCATGGCAGGGCACAGAGTGCTGTGCTACGAGCCTGTACATCTATTTTTGAAAAATGTGGTGCAAATCTCTGAATATGCGTTCTTTAACTCAAATCTTTGCTTCTTGGGGGGGTCCCTGGAACATATTTTCAGATGGGGGGTCTGCGGCCAAATGCAGATTTTAGTCAACAGGGTAAAGTTGAGCACCACTGACAGGTTTTTCAGAACTTTTAGGATTTAGAAGCCTTTTTCTTTTAATCTGCGTCTGGTCTAAAAGGGTAAAACCATCCGATGCAGTCATGAGTGCATAGATATGCTGTAGGTTACCAATACTGTATTGTGTGGATCATGACTTGGGATGCTTGTCTTGACTTTTGGCATTAAGGCTTGAACATAAGTGAATAATGGAACAATCTGGTAAATTATGAAAATGACATCACTTGACTGCGCTATAGCCCTTTAAAACCATCATGATGTGATGTCCGAAATGCCTAGTTTCATATCGCATATATTGCCCAGCTCTAATGTTTAAAGGTCATGCAAGTGATTTTGAAATCTCTATAAATCTCTCATTGCTTTTAGAGTGTTTGTTCAGTAACAGGAGTCCATGTGTCCAGATTTGTATTAATCTGAAACTGGGATAGGGCCTACCAATTTTAAACAATAATACGTGTGCTCTATCGGTCATCTGGTTTTGTAATGCATTTTATGTATTGTATGGCAGCCTCCCGCCACTATGCCTGTCTGTCAGAGTGACTGAGTATAATCCAGTGGAGGCTCAGATAGACCCAGCTCTAGGAAGCAGGGCTGCCTACATCAATGGGCAACTCTGTGCCGAAAGGCCTGGAACACCCATTGTCGTGCACGTGATTTTGAAATTTTTATAGTGAGAGTACTCATTGCTTTTAGAGTTTGTTCAGTAACAGGAGTCCATGTGTCCAGATTTTTATTAATCTGAAACTGGGATAGGGCCTACCAATTTTATCCAATCAGCGTAGAGAATGCAGTCAGGATACAGATTAAACGAGTGGAATTGTTGTACACTAAGTACAGAACCATCTTGTGAGGGTTTCAGGTACTATCAATGGTTTGAGGTAACATTCACCTATCAATGCATAAATGTAATCTGGCAATTGTATATTTTTTCCAACAGTGTACATGAGGTGCACAGGAGGAGAGGTTGGAGCTACATCAGCCCTGGCCCCCAAAATTGGACCACTGGGTCTGGTGAGTTGCACTTAACATAATTTAATATGAAACCGATAGCCTCCCGCCACTATGCCTGTCTGTCAGAGTGACTGAGTATAATCCAGTGGAGGCTCAGATAGACCCAGCTCTAGGAAGCAGGGCTGCCTACATCAATGGGCAACTCTGTGCCGAAAGGCCTGGAACACATTCATGACAGGAACCCCCTTTTGGTGTTTTACGCATTATGTTATACTTTAGGTATTGAAATAGCAGATCTACAAGCTCATAGCGCGGCACCGAGCTTGTAGGTCTGCTATTTTTGAGAAAATCGTGAAATGTGGTGCAAATCTTTGAATATATAAAAATTAAAAAACACTGGAGATCAAGGTCTCTAGACTACATGTGGGTGTGGCGTTAAGGACAATTTAGTTTTGTAAGACTTTTATCTTAACACATTTGGGGGATTTATGTGAACAGTTTGAAAACGAGGCCCTCGCTCCTGTGCTGTTTTTCAGTCTCCCAAGAAAGTTGGTGATGACATCGCCAAGGCCACCGGTGACTGGAAGGGTCTGAGGATCACGGTCAAGCTGACCATCCAGAACAGGAACGCAGCGGTACGTAGAAACATGGATGCTTAGTTCTCATCTTCTGAGCTCTTCCATTATGCATCCATCCATATAGGTATTCTTGGTTCAGAGTGAATCAAGAATCTTTCTGGAATGATGCTGACTCTTATGGAGCTTGACTAGTTTCCAGCATGATGGCAATTTTTGTTTGTTTTCTGTGTTAGATTGAGGTGGTTTAAAATGTATTGATATGGTGCTAGTTATTTCCTTTCAATTATAAGGGTAGGCCTAATTTCTGGTTTTGTAGTGTATTTTATGTATTGTATGGCAGCCTCCCGCCACTATGCCTGTCTGTCAGAGTGACTGAGTATAATCCAGTGGAGGCTCAGATAGACCCAGCTCTAGGAAGCAGGGCTGCCTACATCAATGGGCAACTCTGTGCCGAAAGGCCTGGAACACCCATTGTTTCACACTTTGTGCCTCTGTGGGGATGGGGAGCTAAAACATTTGGAATTCAATTAAGCACATGCAATTTCTGGAGCTTGACTAGTTTCCAGCATGATGGCAATTTTTTTTGTTTTCTTAAATTAAGCACATGCAATTTCTGGAGCTTGACTAGTTTCCAGCATGGTGGCAATTTTTTTTTGTTTTCTGTGTTAGATTGAGGTGGTTCCATCTGCCTCGGCACTGATCATCAAGGCCCTGAAGGAGCCTCCTCGTGACAGGAAGAAGGTCAAGAACAGTAAGTTCAACACTAGCACTTTGAGATCATTAATAATTGGTGGTTATATTTGAAATGTATTGACATGGGGGGGTAGGCCTAATTTATACTATGTTGAACAATAATGCGTGTGCTCTATCGGTCATCTGGTTTTGTAATGTATTGTATGGCAGCCTCCCGCCACTATGCCTGTCTGTCAGAGTGACTGAGTATAATCCAGTGGAGGCTCAGATAGACCCAGCTCTAGGAAGCAGGGCTGCCTACATCAATGGGCAACTCTGTGCCGAAAGGCCTGGAACACCCATTGTTTCACACTTTGTGCCTCTATGTGGGGATGGGGAGCTAAAACGTTTGGAATTAAATTAAGCACATGCGATTTCTCTTTGAATATGACACGTTGAAGTTTTAACAGTTTTCTTTGCTTACAGTCAAGCACAGTGGGAGTGTGACCTTTGACGAGATTGTGACCGTTGCTCGTACCATGAGGCATCGCTCCATTGCCAGGGAGCTCTCTGGTACGTAAAATGCTCTTTTCATTAATTTATGTTTAATATATAATTTTAACTTTTAATGAACAAGCAGACAAGTAAATATAAAATACACAAACGGAACTTCAATTTATGAGCTACTTAAGCTATATTCATAAACGCAGCCTATCTACAAGCTGTTGGCGTAGCGATGCATTGCATGCTTGTTAGATCTGCTATTGTGAACATTTTGAATCTTGGAAAAGTTCAGCTATGATGATCGGGAAACCGGCTGCATCAGTTACAATAAAAATCAAAAAGTCGTAATTAATCCATTCTGGGCGGGAACCGCTTTTGCTGTTTTAAGCATTGTTATACTTTAGCTATTGAAAAATAGCAGATGTACAAGCTCATAGTGCGGCACAGAGTGCCACGCTACGAGCTTGTAGGTCTGCTATTTTTGAAAAATGTAGCTCAAATCTTTATATATATATATTCTGTGAACATTTTAACTAAAATCTTAAACCACTGACATAAACATGAGGTTTTTCAGAAAACTGTCAGGATTTAGAAGACATTTGTATAATCGAGCTCAGGTCTAAATTGGTTAATCAGGCTCTAGTATTTTGTGGACCATATGACTGAGCCTCCCGCCACTATACCTGTCTGTCAGAGTGACTGAGTATAATCCAGTGGAGGCTGAAATTGACCCAGCTCTAGGAAGCAGGGCTGCCTACATCAATGGGTAACTCTGTGCCGAAAGGCCTGGAACATGAGTTTCTCAGAAACAAACAAACGGCAGGTAGTTTGGTTAAAGTCTAATCTTGTCTTAAATCTTCTCATCCTTCAGGAACCATCAAGGAGATTCTTGGTACCGCCCAGTCTGTGGGCTGCACCATTGATGGCCGTCCTCCTCATGATGTCATTGATGACATCAATGCTGGCAAGGTTGAGTGCCCATCGGAGTAAATGGGAGAGCAAAAATAAATTTGTTTACAAAACTTGACCATACTGTGTTAAAGGCTTTTTATTCATTTTAATACCAGTGACATCAAGTGAACATTTTACGGCTGGACATTCTTGTTCATATTGGGGTTTAATTTAAAGCCAGTGATATCAAATGGACATTTTATAGAGCACAAGTCTGATGTAAATATCAGTAGGTGCGAAGTCCTAAGTATTTGCATTGTAATCCTCATAGGGGTATTTTAGATCACCTCATATAAGTGCGTTTGAAAAATCATCCTGGCTGTAACACTCGTATGGATATGAAGAATCAACTGACTGAGAGAAAACACTAATATTACTGCTGTTGAATTAGTTACATTTTAGAAACTGATTCATCATATGAGTGACTGACAATCGTAAGTCTACTCACAACTACAATTCTTGAGACTATTGTGAATGTTGTTCTCCATAGAGAAAGTACTTCCGTGAACCTGGGGATGACATCATTCATATTGTGTTTATTATGATCTGACATGGTGACTTGGGCAGGAATGTTGTGGCTGCTGTTCCAACAAACTATAAATATGCCAAATATTGCTATGGGAGTTGCTACTACAGACCATCCTGAGTAGAACTTCAAACCTGTGATGGCCATTGTTGATTAAAGTGGAATGAGCATGTCATGGTAGGCTTTATCCCCAGCCTATTCCGTTGCTTTCAAGAAACCATTTGATTGGTGGCAAATCTGCATGACCATAAAGTGACTGGCCATAATCCATCCAGATGCAGCTAACTGGGACATGACATGCTTCAATAATTTGTTCACTTGTACAAAATCTTTATTGAAAAAGTCTTGCAGTTCTACAAAAGTACAAATGTTGTTGGCTCTGCAAACGTAAAACTTTGCCATAGCAAATTACCTCATGGTCAACACATGAGGTCAAAATAACTGATACATGTTTCTTTTCCCCAGAAGAATTGGTTTGTCACCAATCCAGGCTCCAAGTATACAGGACAGTCATATCATGTGAGCTGTATTACTATATTTTGGGTGTGCAGCAGCATGCAACAAAGTATAAATTGGGCATAAAAATTAGTCTTTATGCCCAATTTATACTAGGTTAATTAACTTCAGTGTGCTGCTTTTTTGCACGTTTACCTTAACTACTACAGTGCATACACACAGAAGATAAACATGAGTTCCAGAGTACATTAGGTGAAGGTAGTCTATAACAAACCTTGACCTTGCAATATAGTTGCCCAACCATCAACTATTTTTATTAATCAAATGTAATATGCATCTTCCAAGTACAAAAGAAAAACAAACCATAATGAACATGATACAAGCTGGAAATTGTGAAACCTTATAGGACAAAGCAAAAAGCTGTACTTCATTTGAGAACCATTTACAGCATGATCAGCTAAAATGAAAGGGTGACTAATTGTAACCTAAATTCTGCAGGTGAGAATCGAAAATAACTTCCAAATGCATTGTGTCTCGAGGGCTCGCTCTCTTGGTGCCACATAAAATGCAGGGTTGTACAATGTACATCCTCAAATTACAATGTAATTTCAGGAGGTTGCTCTTCAAGTGAAGAACAAGCCCTAAACCATCCTTATGTAGAGTAATCTCTTTAATTGTAGCATTGATGCATATTCGCCCTTTGTAGTATTAAGTCTTGTCTTTAACCACTTTAAACCCTAAATCATTTGTTGACCAGGGTACCCCAGGCATCTATACGTGGCTACCTCATTTCTTCCCTCTACACCAAGTCTCAATGTCTACTATGACATGCCTAGAAAAGGGACACTAAGGTTCCACCGAGAAGGTGGTAACATTACATTTCAGAAACAGTGTAGAAGACGGAGGTCCAGGTCGTCACTGCTGTGAAGCCTAATTGTACAACCGTGTTGCTTGCAGAAAATGTTAACAGGATCAACAAATTGGCGCAATGTGTCGCCACGTGGAGTATAAATTAAACCAGTGGTTCTCAAAAGTGAGGTCCAGGGAGGGACCTTCAGGGTTCCAAAAGGACCCTTACAGATATGTAGCTCTGAGAGTTCAGTATTTTAGCTGTGACATAAGCGCTCCCTCCAGAGATACTTCCGGGTCCTACTTTTGTGTCGCTTATGTTTCCCCATAGTTATACTGTGTCCCTCCGTCGGACTAAATCTGAGACGAAAACAACCACGAAAGTCTCATTTTACCGCTTTCCTTGCAACAACAAAACTACTGGTCTCCCAAATCTGGCTGTGACAGGCCGTCTGCCCCACAATGAATACTATCGCCATTTTATTTCATTTTCAACTAAATCCTCATTTATGCAAACCTGATTCAACATACTCAACCCTGCACACATTCTAAATTTTGTACCGAAATATTGTACTGAGCAAATGGACTGTTACCACCTTCAATAATAATAATAGTATTTATTGTCTCCACATCATATATTTTCTTTGTCGTGGACACTTGTACAGAACATTAATAATTCTACTCGAGTTGGAAGCATTTTATTTTAATGGATTCCTTTCTGAAAAATACCGTCATTGAAAAAAGACTCACACGCTTAGATATTCTATTTACAATGAGAAGCGGACGGGAGCTGGTGCCACTTGGACCCGGACGTAACGTAGGACTTACAAAATGACGTCGGACTTAAAATACCGAATTGAAATGGAACCAAATGGACCCGTCCGTATTTGAATAATCCCAGAGTTATGAGAGTCCATAAGCAGCAGCCTGTCCCTAGTTGTCCACTTCCTCTTCCTCTGCTTCATTGTCCCCCTCCGGCTCCTCGTCCATGCGCTCCTCCTCTTCCTCCTCCCTGCTCTTATCGTGCTCAGCGTCGTTCTTCTTCTCCTTGTCTTTGCGCTTCTGCTCGGACACCTCTTTCTTCCCCTTCTGGCCCTTCTTGTATACTGTTAGGGAACAAAACAAATATTAGCTTCCATTCCATCCTGTTAATGCGTCTCAGCCCTCTTTTGGCTTTGGTTACATCATAGATAAAACGTACTGTATAGATATGTTATAAGCATCTTATTTGGCTGTGGAATCCAATGACACTGCTATGGATAAAACGTATGTGTGTGTGTGTGTACTGTGGACAGAGACATAGATAAATAGTATCTCTCAATATTAAAATACCACACTTTTTACGGTGTACATTAGTGATCTACAGGATTAAACACTTTTTCACTAAAATGTATCAATTAAAGCCTAATTCAGAGTGCCCAAATACTCACGAAAAGACAGACAAAACCGTTTTTAGTTGTACGACAGTGTGGTGCGCCAAAAATAGCCGGTCATTAAGCTCACACGATGCATCCATGACACGTTGTGAACTATTTTCAGTCTCGGAGCATAAATTTAGCATCAGAAAGGTTGCAGAGAAAATGTGTAGTAGTGGTCTAATGGTCACTGAGGGTTTTCAAATCTACATATTTGCCAGTTGAAAGTGCCCATAATAATGTTTCTGAGAAAGACTGGACACTATACATCGTATGCCCTTATAATAAAAAGGGCCACTCATTTACAATGGTCAGCACCGTTCTGGAGCAGATGGTGGTGACACTCTATTTCCCCAGCGTTAAAACCCATTTAGACCCGAGGCCGATTCTAGGGTTAGTTACTGTTTTCTGAAAAACCTATGTTTCTATATTGGTGGTGCAGCTGGTGCTTTTTCATGTCAAGGACCCCCAGAATGATCTGAATTTGGCCACCGACCCCTATCTGAAACTATCTTGTTCCAGGGACCCCCCAGAAGCAAAGATTTTAGTTAAAAACGCCCGCTCTGAAAGAATATATGTATGTATGTATGTATGTATATATATATATATATATATATATATATATATATATATATATATATATATATATATATATATTCAAAGATTTGCGCCACATTTTCCCGATTTTTCAAAAATAGCAGATCTACACACTTTTACACATGCTTTGGGGCTGTCCCAAAATTCAGGAATATTGGACTGCTATACATGAAAGACTGGAGAGAATAACAGGCCTACACATTCCTTTTTCACCCAGTCCGTTCATTCTGGGGGCACATTGAGGCATGTTGCTCCTCCTTTAGCTGAATGGATACAAACGGCCATTATGTCAGGTAGGAGGCTGTTGGTCAAGGACTGGAAGGCTCCATCTGCACCTGCTCCATCCCTCTGGGATGCCTCGATGGGACTATTGGCCGCTTACGTAAGACTGTCATACAGGCTGCTCAATAGGATGGACGACTATGACTTAAAATGGGGCTTTTACCATATGCACGTATCAGGACTCTGATTAGTTTCTGGCTCTGAGTGAGCTCTGAACGGGCTGCAACTTTAGAAAAATACACTGAAGGAATATGTCTGGAATTGGGGCTGGGGTGGACTGCGGGATATGTCTGTGCATCTATGTTATATTGTTTTGTGTTTTGTTATGCATTTCTTTCGTTGCGTTTTGTCTGTCTATGTCAATGTTTCATATACAAAATAAATTAATAAGGTAAATCATAAAAAAAATAGCAGATCTACAAGCTCGTAGCGCGCTATTTTTCAATAGCTAAAGTATAACATAATGCTTAAAACACCAAAGGGGGTTCCCGTCCAGAATGGGTGCATAACCGTTACCTTCCAAGGCTTCTCTTAGAGGCTCCAGGAATCGCTCAAACTCCATCTCCTCCATCGCTGCCAAGACATCTCCTGCATTCAGTGTTTTCCGTTTGGCTTTCATGGCAAAGTTGTTGGCGCTATCGGAGGGGGAAATTGAGTGAAGTTAATGCCAAATTTGATTATGTCCCAAAGGGCTGTACACAGAAGTACTGCAAATACGGTACATCCACATGCTACAAATCACACATAAAAACGACGTTGGCCATTTCAAATAAAAAGCAATGAGCTGGATAATGTAGTGCTTGGTTCAGACTAGATGATGTCAAAGGCTGATGCAAAAAAGGTGTGTTTTTGTTTTGCTTATTCTTGAATGTGTTGACTGAGCTGGACTGTTGGATGTGGGTGGGGAGATGATTCCATATAGACAAGCGGCTCGATCACATCACATTTTAACAGACCGGCATTGCTTGATCGTAGGGTCCTAACTCGAGTTGAGTCGAGTATAATGTTTAATGGTGCTAGGTTGTGTAACATTTTGTAGGTTAGGAGGAACTCTTAAACTCAGATCTGGCATTTATAGGGGAGCCAGTGATCTTCGTCACGACACTGTAGGCAGCGGATTCGACCGTTATCTCTGCATTGGAACGGCGAAATCATCCGTTATCAGCACGTTTGAATGGTGCCAAAATGTCCATACTGGCATCCTCACCACATAGCCTGGTCAAGGTTTCCCCCTGGTGGACGTGTCATTTCCAACTATTGTCGGTGCATGGAACTAGGAGCTACTAATATATACTATTCTCTGCCTATCAGGACGTAACTCGGACGGCGCTGAGTCGGGTCTGGTGGCCTTCGCAACGCTCGGCACGGCGACTCGCTTGGCTAGCGCCTCGCTCGGCGGTGCCTCACGTAGCTCATGGCCACCAGACACGGCGCACCTCCGTCAGGACATCAGTGATAATGACAATGCTACAATCGCAGATAATGACATACTGAACAGTGAGGATGCCAGTATGGACATTTTGGCACTATTCAAACGTGCTGATAACGAATGATTTCACCGATTCAATACATTCAGTCGAATGGGGTGCTGTAGGTTGGCGCCTGCCGGTTACACACCGGCAGGGACGTGCAGAGAGGGTTAGAGAGGCAGGGGCTGAAATCCCATAAGAGGGCACTTTTGGACAAAAATAGCGAAAATAGCAGATCTACAAGCTCACAACGCATCGTGCTGCGCCTGTGACGCGTTGACAGTTTGTAGATCAGCTATTTTCGGGGCGCAACCCAGCACTCTTTATCTAGTGGAGATGCGACGTACGACATGGATTTCTAAACAGATTTGTTCAATGCAAAATACTGAGACTTCGGAAAAAAGCAGTTCTCCTGAATGCTGCCTTCCAGTATGGCATGGAAAGGAGTGGCATTTGCATTCTTTCACTGTAGTAAATACTGCATTCGTGGTCTGAAGAGGGCAGTTGTTTTACAGACGGGTAAAAGGGCAGGTGCTGAAGCCCTCTTTGATGTCTATGTGTGCACATCAGTGCACACCGGCATTCTGAAGCCCGCTATTCCAACGCATTGCCATTCAGACTCGCTGCATTACTAACCCCGTCCCTAACCGCACGCGGAAGCCACGTAGTCGCAATGCCACTCTGTCCTCGTGCCTGCTAGCGGGCGCTCCTCACTGGCAGGTGAGACAGTATGGTACACTCGACCCGGTCTTACCCAAACACAGTGAAATAACCCATTTAGACCTGAGGCCGATTCTAAAAAGAATGTCTTCTAAATCAGTTTTCTGAAAAACTGTCAGTGGTGCTGAACCTTTTTCATGTCAAGGACCCCTGGAATTATCTGTATTTGGCCACGGACCCCCCATCTGAAAATGTTGTTCCCCCCTCTCCCTGTAGAGAGTCGCTGGAGCGAGCCCACAATAATTATGAAACTGCTATTTTCTTACCATGATGTTGCGTACAACACAAACACACTGGCAGCTTGGGAAATGGCTCGCCTAGCTTCTTTTGAAACATTCACTCCATCTGGTAGCTGTTAAAACAAATAAGGTTTAGAACTTTAGACAATTAATGCTCAATTTCAGCTCAATTTGTACTCCCGTCAAACAAGGGTATTGCTTGCCAAAAAGAACTGACTGACCTACAAGCTTGTTAGCTTATAGCAGGGGTTCTCAACCTGGGGTCGCCAAATTATTTTGGGGGGTCCCCAAATTATATATAAAAATGTTTTTGCAAGACATGACCAAAGCATTTCTGGGGGTCCCTAACCAAAAACATTGAGAACCCCTGGCTTATAGATCTGTTCCTTTTGTCAAGATGGTCACCCACGCCCTCAGGGAGTGCAGTCCCCAGCGTTGAGGCGGGGACTGCGGTCAGGTTTTCAACCCTTTTTACATCAAGAATTTGAGCCACAGACCATCATTTGATGACATTTAACCTCACAGATCCAAGACAGAATATTTTGTTGTTGTTGGATAACATTTTGTCCACAATTCCATGCTGTATTGATGTTGGTACCATTAGGAGAGATAACAGGCAAACACTGGACAAAATAACAATTATTATTATATAATTGTATAAACTTTGTGTAGATTAAATAATGCAGATATTTAATAATAATAATTTAACTCTTGAGACCGTAAAATGAAACCAAATGGATCCGTTTCATTTTACACTCTCAAGAGTTAAAGATCTATAAGGGTCCAATCCATTACCAACTCTCCCATCATTTAGCTGGGGACCACCTGGAACCCCCTCAAGGACCACGGTGGTCCCCGGACCACTGGTTGAAAACCAGAGATAGTTGGTTGTCCAGAACTGCCAATCAGACCGATATGGCCATATAGGAATAAATATGGAGATACGGGTTGTTCAGAACAAATACATAATAGTCAATCCACAGTATCATCAGACTACAGATTATGTATCGACTGTGATTCTGCTTCAATGCCACAACAAGGTGGTCACTGCTCACACAACACATCTCTCTGTTTTTTCTAACCACCTTTCGGTGGTCACCTCTTCACTGAACACTGGACTAGGAATAGACATTAGGAATTCATGTATTTGAACTCACCGCTTCTTTGATAATGCGAGTGATGACCGCGTTGGGAAGATTAAGGTCCTCTGGCCTCTCTGCCATCTTGGTTTTCCAGTGATTTCACGTCGTCTATAGCCAATAATCACATAGACAGACCCCTATTGATCCTGGACGGGACAATTCAGGTGTCATAAACGCAAAAGCCGTAAGAATGATTATGAAACACAGATAAGAATACAATAGAATAAATACTTAAGTCTGTCAGTACTTTAGTACAGTGGTTCTCAAAGTGGGGTCCGGGGACCCCCAGGGGTCCTTGGGGGAGTTCCAAGGGGTCCCCAGCTAAATGATAGTTTGGAACCAAATGGACCCTTATGGGTCTGTAACTCTGAGAGTGTACAAATGGAACCAAATGCACTCCCGAGTTAAATTAACATTGATTTTACAATATACATTGGGGATCCCAGAGATAGAAATGCCATTAAATGGGGGGTCCATACCCTAATGCATGTCAAACTGTGGGGGTCCTTGAAATTAAACAGGTTGAGAATCACTGCTAGAGCTGTAAAAAATCTTCTCTTAATATGTGGGGTCCCTGGCATATCTCTTCAAATGGGGGTCCGCAGGGCTAATACGTGTCAATTTTGAGGGTCCTTGACATGAAAGTTTGGGAAGCACTGCTTTAGTAGACATCTGCACTTGGTCTAACGGAGTTAATATAAATTAATGCATATTATATCAATAATGATGTACAGTCACTCTATCACCATTGATTGATAGATACTGTAGATAGATAGATAGATAGACAGTGTGCAGAAAAAAGCACATGAAAGGACAGTTCACTTGTTTCCATTGGGGGTCCTTCATACTCGTACATACATTACTGTCCCCATTGATTGATTGAAATATTTATTAACAGTTTGCAGAATTACAGTACATTTCAAGCACAACTCAATACAAAGAGACTCAATACAAAGAGACTTACACTTGTTTACAAGGGTCCACCTTGTTCAATTCATCAAAAAAGACATACATGTTGATGTATCACAGATGAATTATTATCTACACACTTTTTAACAGTGAATATGATGAGACTGATGTGTACTGTGTCAGCCAGCCTACACACACACACACACACACACACACACACACACACACACACACAACAATAGTAGCAGTCTTGACAACAGTGAGTAGAAACGAGTTAGCATAACTTAGCATTGCAGACACACAGTAGCTAAAGGCTAATTCAATCCATGCTTCGGCAATAGAGACTAGAGACTATCATTCAAACACGTCGTCATTATTCTTTAAAACTTTACTTAATGACGTATTTAACAAAATTACGCATTAATGTCGGCTATTAATGACCGCTGAAGAGACGTGCATGGTCATTTGATTTATTAAATGATGATTATATCTCAAGCTATTCACTTCACATGCAGTATTAAAGTCTTTAGCGAAATGTATCCTAGTCTGCTTGTTCTTAGTGACGTTCATATTCTAACGGTATATTTAGTAAAAGTGGTTAAAAGTATAAAGTAAATCAAATAAAATATTACTTCAAGAATCCCGCGAAGCTTCCACTGCAACCCACGTGACTGCCTGTCAACTTTCAACTCCGACCTCCCCAACTCTGACGTCATTAAATGACCTACTTTTTTTTCTTTTTACCTTACACGTTTATTTTAAAATCAATAAAATATACTGTAACTCAACTGTTAAAATAACGTTAGATTATCATTTCAATATAGCCGTTATAAATACAATGTCCACAACGTGGATCAATATCTATATTATAATAATACTTTAATTACATATTAGAACAACATCTGGAGAATAAAGGGCCCTTAATCGTGTTCAGATTCTCTCATAGGGTATCTATAACTTGCCAACTGTGTTTATGTTTAAGTGTTTACATTACGTTCCACATCATGTTTTTGAATTCGTTTTGCTCTAAATGTGTAACATAATGAAAAATGAAATGTACTCTTAACCCAATGAGCCCCCTGGTGGATAGTCGTGGGTACTTAACCCATTTAGACCTGAGGACGATTCTACAATGTCTTCTAAATCCTGACAATCTTCTGAAAAACCTCATGTTTCTATGTCAGTCGTTCTCAAACATTTTCATTTCAAGGACATATACAAATATATGTAATTGGCCGCCGACCCCCATCTGAAAATATGTTGTTCCAGCGACCCCCCAGAAGCAAACATTTGAGTTAAAAACGTTCGCTGTGAAAGAATATAATATATTCAAAGATTTGTGCCACATTTTCACGATTTTTCAAAAATAGCAGATCCACAAGCTCGTAGAGCAATGAGCTTGTAGATCTGCTTCAATAGCTAAAGCCTAAAGTAGTCTTATAACAATTTTGCTTAAAACACCAAAAGGGGTTCCGTAAGAGAAGGATGGGGATGATGGGTATAGAAAATTGAAATTAGAATAGAAAGTGTCTTCACTATTCAGGGTCATAACGCTTTACACAGTTATTATATCACTGCAAGTACAGCGTTTTTGGTGGGAAAGGGGCCTGTATAGTGTACAGACAGACAGGCCCCCTTTCCACCAAAAAAACAAACAAACAAACAAATAAACATTGATTCTAGAACTGGTTCGGTTCTAGATTCTTGGAACCATTGGCGCTTTCACGGAACCGGCAGCTATTTTATTTTGTTCCAGTTCCGAACCAACTATTCTTTCTTATAGTATAGAGATCGACTATACAATCAAATAAATCTGTATACAAGATAATTTCAGATTTCAGAGAGGGAGGGAAATACTAAATTAATTAACTGTTAACTACATTAAAACATTTCGCGGGGGCAAGTTGGTAAAGGAAATGTGTTTTATCATGATCATTAGGGAGGACCAATTTATATGAAGATTGGTTGATAGTGGTGAAGTGGTCCTTTAACTCCACACATCATAAACAGGATGTGTGCATTGTACACCCCCGAGATGGCCTGAAAACAATACTAGCTGTGTCTTACAGCATTAAAAGTGATACCCCAAGTAGGGCCGAATTTACTATGATGAATTCCTGTTCTGTCTATAGAAGTGTCTATTTGTACGTCTCTAAATGTTTTGATGATTTGAACATGGTGGACCCTATTGGAAACAAGTGTAATGCTTAATTGGGTCGTCCACTCACAGTTAACAGCCTTTGTATTGAGTTTGTGCTTGAAATGTACTGTAATTCTGCAAACGGTTAATAAATTCTTCAATCAATCAATCAATCAAACCCTCCCACGGGCTAGACACATTTTCAGGGCCCTCCTGGGCTGCGTGGTGCATTTCGCGAAAAAAATTGGGGTATTTTGTTTTCATTTCGCTGTAATTTTGGGGTACCCAGCCCCCCCAAAAGAGAGAGAGAGGAAGGCAGACAGACTAGTCGCTGAACGAATGGGTAACAAGACAACTCACCCTTTTTCCACCTCTGACGAAAAAGTGCGGACATCTCACCCCGAAAGTCCGTACAACTTACCGGACATCTCACCCCGAAAGTGAAGTCAACTCACCCTGGTGAGCTGTCTTCACTTTCTGGTTGAGTTGTCTCGGGGTGAGTTGAGTGTTTGCACAGAGTGTGTGTACATACATTTGATTACCCTTTGAGCTCTTTTTTATGGTTTACTGAATATACCCTTTGAGCTCTTTTTTATTTTTATAGTTTACTGAACATTTCGCAATAATATAAAACGGATAATAATATAACACGGATAATAATATAACACAGGCAGACCAAGGCGCAGTTGGAGGAAACACATCGACTCACTGGCCTTGGAACGTCTCAGAATCCCCCAGGAGGAAGTCACTAATGTTGCTCTGGAGAGGGAAGTCTGGAGCACTCTGGTGGAGCTGTTGCCCCCACGACCCGACTACGGATAAGCGGTTGAAGATGGATGGATGGATGGATGGATAACACGGATAAGTGTTGCCAGTTTCATACAATACACAGATAAGTGTATGCAGCAGGACAACTGTGGATAGATACTACAGAATAAAACAATACAAATATAATCATTGTTATTATGAACTACTATTTTACAACGGTATGCAATTTGTTCTGTTAGCACCCTCACCCATCACCCTCTAGCTGTCTGTATTGAACAATAGCATGTACAGGGGAGGATGCTAGATTGCAATTTGTTTTAATTACCAAACACATAGTAGTCTACGATTGATGTACCAATCTGATGGGTCTGTTAGCATCATCCCTCACCCATCACCCTCCTTGAGCTGTCTGTATATTGAACAATAGCTAATGAACCTTCTTCAGACAGCAAAAGGCAATAACAGCTTATTTAACAATGTCTTATAGTCATTTATACTGTCTTATGTGGTCGGGAAATACTAACTCTTGGGCGAGCTGTCCGTCTTTTCCCAATACCAACTTGCCCAACTCGCACCCGCAGAAAGTACAGACAACTCACCCCGCCATGTCAGAAAGTGAAGACAACTCACCGGGGTGAGTTGTCCAGTATTACAGCAGCCACTAGTAGCCAGTAGTGCACTAATGCAGTTTTACAGTAAAGTATTTCACAATGTGCTCTATAAAATCACAGTAGTGAGATGAGTGCACCTGACACAGCCTAAAAAGCAACCAATTATTCTAATTGTAATACATATTATATATATAATGTATATATATATACATTATATATCATGTTTTGTTCTTAGCATAGCCTGCCTAATGCCTATATAGACCTTCACCCACTTTGAGGGCGGCTCCTCCTTGATTTACACTCATTGGCATCGTTCTCTCATTCCCACCTGGAAGCATCAATATACTGTATTGCTCAGTTTTATGCAATTTGCAATCACGACTGAGCAGCGTCGATTTGGTGTTTCAAAAGTCATACAGACTCATACTCGAGGACAGCAGGCCTGCATGCTGGCTATTAAAAGAGTTTACTTTAGAAGGTTTAGAAGGCAAGGTTTCAGAATGGCAGCAGAAGTTAGGCTATATAGTCCGGCAGCCGACAGGCTTCTTTTGTTTAAAGTGGGAAATTTGGTATATAGTATTTTTTATTGGCCTAAAATATTGTCTATATACATACATTCAGGAATCCACTTGCAGACCGGCTGTGGGTATTGGGCTTTTTTTTTTTAAATAGCGGTTTCTTGTGACCCTATCATTAACATCCTATGGCAGGGCAGGCACAAATGTCAAACTTTCCTTTTGCTTTAAGTAGCGTGTGACAAGTCAAACTAGGGGGTTTTCATGATTCTGAATCCATTCCAAGCATTAGTTTTGCACAAAATACACTCCTTGGGCTAAAAACAGCCATAGCCAAATGTGCTGACCTCATCACATTTTGTGCTGATCTCATCACATTTGTCATGACTTCTATGGCTGTTTTTAGCCCAAGCAAGGAGTGTTTTTTGTGCAAAACTAATGCTTGGAATGGATTCAGAATCATGAAAACATTTTTGCCTTATACAGGATGTTAATGGTAGGGTCACAAGAAACCCCTATTAAAAAAAAGCCCAATACCCCTACCCACAGCCGGTCAGCAAGTGGATTCATGAATGTATATATTATATAGACAATATTTTAGGCCAATAAAAAAGACTATATACCAAATTCCCCGGCTGCCGGACTACTAATAGTTTGTTGGGGATAAAGGTACAGCATTTAAGTGGTTTCCATGGTAGCTAGCTTCCTAACTAATGCTGCAGCAGGAATGCAGCCCACACATGTACACACACAAGACAATCTGAACACCCACCAAATTCAATTCTAAAAGCATGTCTGTGCAGTGCTCACGGGTATAAAAAACAAACTCAGCTTTCTGTCAGGCTGTGTCATTGCAAAATTCCCTACTGCATATTTCTCCTTTTCGTTTAGCTTTCAGGCTAAAACAAACTGCCTTTTCCACTAACTGGTATTGCTCAACAATATACAGTACATCATGTATTCAGTAAAATATTCCCACTATGCCACTTTAGCCATAGTGCACATGGAACTGTGATTGTATACTTTCTTATGTAGCAGGTTTTCCACCTGCACAAGATAAGCATTACTGGCACTGCCTTCCGTAGTGCCATCCAGCTGCGCCAACTATGTGGGTGCATGCGTCGGTGCTTGAGTACACCCATGAACAAAATAGGAACAGACAAATTAGAACCCCTGAGCTTCCCTCCCCCATGACTTTCTTTTTGTCACGTAGTCACACCTTTGCGGGGTTGGTGAGGGGCTGGGGCCACTGGGGGGGGGGGGGGGGGGGGGGCTGTCCCCTTTTACGCATAAAGAGCCCATATCTTTACCCATCTTTATCCGGGAGCAGACTACATGGCTTCGGCGTGCGGTTAGGGTTAGAGACAGGGTTATTATAAGAAGTATTCACCTGTAATGTCTGCTTGTGGCCATGCAGCTTATGCATACTGGACTTTGTATATTTGATTTGACTGTGCCTTCCGGTTATTTGACTTGTTCTGTGTTCCTTTCTTCTCTGTTCTCTTTTTTCCCCCGACTGTAACTCTTGCTGTAACTGCAATGTTGAAAACTTGCAAAAATCACTGTACCCACCTAATCGTGTGATGTGACAATAAAGGATTCGGATTATGAATATGCGACAAAGGTGACTTTCAAAATTCAGAAAGAATCAAGAGATGTATTTGTCATGCTCACTAGACCTACAGTATGCGTGTGAAATGTTGGTGTTATGCTCTGACAGTGTGTAGACTGTGCTAGCAGCCAAATAATACAAATGTTTACTATTTACTATAAAAGTGTGTGGTGCTGACTGGAACTGACTGACTCTGAACTTGCGTTGGTGTGGTGTCAAGGGCAAATGTAATCCTAAACTTATACACATTTGCTCACAACTGATGAACAACAAGGTGAAGAGATTTGGTGTAGAGGGAAAAGGGAGGGGTCCAAGAATAGACAGACCTGGCTCAACTAAGTATATATGGGTAGGGTTTAAGTTGTTAGACATTATGCATTATCGCCTGTTTCATCTCTTGTCAGATTCAGCATATTAAAGTATGCTTTCGTGTTTTGTAAGCACTGAGAAGCAGTGAGAACCATAGGTGATCAGGGTGCTTGCATGACCCTCGCTATAGTGCAGTGGAGGTGGGGTCCAGGGACTCCCAGGGGTGTCCGGGGTGGTCCCCGTCCCCATTACATGCAGCAAAATGTGTTTGGTCAAATGTAGTCAAAAATAGCTGATCTACAAGCCCCACAAGGTGTTGCATCAATTTTGGAAAAATCTTCAAAGATCTTGACAAAATGTTGAATCATTTTTTTAACACTGAACAACAACACAAGTATTCTCTTGTGTTCTGGCCTTCTGGGGGGTCCCTGGCCTGGCATCTCAAAATGTTTGAGAAACAACGTACCGCACCGCGTGTTCAGAGGGAGGAGAACCCTGAGCAGAACCCATATCGTTAGTAGTGTGTGCGTGTGTGTGATAGGGCGCGCGCGCACGCGGAGAGAACCCGAACCCAGCGTTCTACGACTAGATTCTGCTCAGCCTCGGAAGCGTCGTGAAGAGGTTTGTTTATGCAGCACTACTTTCTGTGTGTTCATCCGAGAATGTTTTCTACCAACTGTGAGAGCGGGGCCGGGGCGCGACTGCTGCTTTCCGAGGAAGACACTCGTTCTTCTCGCCTAAAATACGGGAACAATAAAGTCGTTTTCACCCCGATGCCTTGAAGTATCGATCCGGATCTGAGCAACAAACGAACAACAAACAAGGCCGAGAATCGATCCGTGGGTGCCGATCGGGGATCTATTTCCCGTAGAAGGCGGTGCTGCGGCTTTCTCTCTCGCTCGCCTCTTCTGCTGCTCGCCGCCATCTTGGATTTTAATGTTAATTTCTGAGATAAAAATGTGTTTCCTGTGATATTTTCGGGGTTTAAGGGGACGTTTCGTGACAAATGTGGACTCTTTTGTGTTTTCTGAGAACGAAGCGTTGTTTGGCCGCCGCGTGGTCCCGTTGTGGCGTCGAGAGGAGACAGTGCAGTGAGTATTTATTGTGTTTATTTGTTTTGTTTGTGTTGTGTCGAGCCCTAAACATTTTTAAACAACGCCTCAAAATACCACTCCAGTGTGCTGATAAAAAAACACCACACGCTGCTCCGACGCCAACGAGTCCTTCACACAGAAACACGTTAAAAATGCATGGCTGATAAATGCATCGTAGCGCCATAGTTGTTTGAGGATAGATCAATTATCCCGATTTGCTTTTATCGCTCAAATAGCCAGTTAGCATGCCGAAAATAGCCGATCTGCAAGCTCACGATGCGTCGCGGACGCGACCCTCTGTGGGCTTGTAGATTGGCAGTTTTGTCGAGCCCGAATAGCACTGCCTGTTAGCCAGCGCGTTAGCCTGTTAGCTTTCTTCCCCGAACATAGCCGATCTACAAGCTCACGGTGCGTCGCGTGCGTGACGCGCGGTGAGCTTGTAGATTGGCTATTTTCGAGCCAATAGCCCTGTTAGCATGTTAGCTTTCTCCTTCCCCATCACAGCGTTAAGGCAGCTATGATGGTCGAAGCTAACATGCTATTTATTAGAGACCTATTTTTATATTTAAAACACGCAATATAGTATTATTATTCGTTTTATATGTATATATTATTACCCTGTCGGTTGCTGTTGAAGTGAATGTGGAGGTTTAGGCGTTAGCATCTTGCTAGCAGGTCAATGTTTAATCCCAATAATCGTGTGTACGGTATATTAAATATACCTGTAACAACTTGAGATTTCAATTAAATGGTTAAGATTGTTTGTTGTTGAGAAATCCTGAAATTTGTTTTTGTTCGGCGTAATGTGTTGTTGACGGCACGGTGTTGGAACCAAGCTAGTAGCTTCGTGCCAAGTTATAATTGTTATAAGTTATTGTTATTATAAGTTGTATTTTATTATCGTTATTGTGAATTGTAGTTGCTAATCAGCCAAAGTATCGCCTGGCATATAATGAGAGGTATTTTCAACTCGGGGGCGAAAAAGTGGCGTATTTTCTCCAGAAGAAAATTACGTATTTCCAAATGAGAGAGGAAAAAGTAATCGGGGCAGTTTACTTGTAAAATTCATTTCATTTTTTTGGGTCGGTGTGTTAAATGGCGTGTTTGTTCCAAAGTACAAGTAGTTGTCATGATGATGCTTCAGTGACGTTCTAAGCCTTCGCAGCACGTTGTTAGCTCGTATATGTGTTGATGATCTTTATGACAAGAAGAGACACTGTGTCGAGGTGAAGCCTGTTTAATGCTGCCTTCAGAGTCTCACCGACACCGGTGACAAAGCGTGTCGGCCACTCATCTGAAGTCTGAACTAAAAAACCTCGCCTTTCTGTTTACTGTGCGGTGCTTATATCCGGTCGTACTCCATCCGGTGATGTACACACACAGGCCGTTTCCGTATCCGCTCTGTAACATGACTGCAAAACAAATTAATCCTAGCCTACTCTGTCTGAAGTTCAGAGTACAGCATTAGTCTGAACATAATAATAATCTCTCAAACCAGACTCGCTTCTTCCACAATCTTAGAATGCCACAGTCTGTCTGTAATTTCACCCACTTAGAAGTTGACCTGTCACCTGCTCTTCGTAAGTTTAGACCGAAAGGGTATTTGAGTAATTCGACCACTACGACTGTAGACAGTCGTGTTTTGAATTTCCTATTTATGATAAAATAACAAACTTGGGTTTTCATTTAAGTTTCTGAGTTATTAGGCTGTTAGTTGGCGGAAGAGCATTTGAAAGATTTTGTGAGCAACACATCTGTCTTGAGAGACTAAATCTGAACACAGCATTAGTTTGGCTCATCTGGGGAAGTTTAACTGGGGTGTGGGTGCATTGCATGCATGGATGGATGGATGGAGAGAGAGAGAAGAGCACAGTTGTTGGCAAACCCTGAGGCCAACACGAGAGCCAGCTGCTCTTATCAGTGTTTTTTTTGGCAACACATTTTGATTTTAGTTTTAGTCATAGTCTCTTGAATAGTTTTCATTTCACCTGGAATGTTTTAGTTTTAGTCGACTAAATATCATAAGATTTTAGTCGACTAAATCTACAGTTGATTTAGTCGAACAAAATGTATTTTGGTGGGCCTTGATGTCGTCGTAATGACTGGGTTTTTTTCACTCATCTACAAGCCCACAACGCGTCGCAGCGCAACGTGTTGTGCGCTTGTAGATTGTCTATTTTCAGCATGCAACTAATTGTAAAATGACTTATACTGGATCTCTTGTCTACTAGTCACTTCCTAACATTTTAGGAAGGGACAGTATATTTAGTCTTCATAGCTTAGTTTTCATTTCGTTTCCATTTAGTTTTCGTCAGTGAAGGTAGTCGACAAACATTTTTCGGCTTGGTTTTAGTCGACAAAAACAACACTGGCTCTTCTTATCAGCATTTTGGCGTGGCCTTTCTTTCAGGCTTCCTCCTGCAGAATGTCACATGTCAATGCATATAATTACATTGTAAATGTAACACGTTTTGTGTGGTGAAGAATCACCTGGCGGCATTCTTGCCAATGTACAAACATAAGTTACATAACCTGTGGTGCAGTTATAATGAACTTAGCAAATGAACAGGCTTCAGTTTGCTATTTAGTTGTTTTGGGGGTATTTGTTACTTGTTGTATGTCGTATACTTTGGAGCTCAGGCAAGATTCTGAATGCACCTGTAAACGTGCAAAGATGGACAAGTGCAAGGATTTTAATGTGACCTATGATGTGACGTCTCTACCTTTCATGCTGTGTTGAGGGATTTCAAAATCCATGCACAGATTTATTTGGGCTAATTGATTCGAGGAATGTAAGCCTAATCATAATGGCTTTGTTGGTCCTACATTGAGTCACACACAGTATTCACTGTGTCTTTTAAAAACATTGTTGTAATAATAAGAATATTTTGAATCTTTCTGTATTTTGTGTCCTTGTACTGTAGTCGGGTGTCGTTTCCTTGTATCCGTTGTAGAGGACCCATGTGCCTAATTAATTATAAAAGTTAAATTATAACGGTAGACATGAAGTATGCTCCATAAATCAATTAACCAATGATCATTAGGCATGGATGATGGCACACGTCGATATGATCAAGCTTGACAGCCAAACGCATAATTGCATGTTGCCACTAAGTGGTGCTACAAGACTAGTGCAATGGTCAGTGCAGGCCTTTTGTTGGTTTTCTTTGTCAGAACTATCCAGGGCATAAAATGAACGATGCCAACTAATTCAAGGTGTTGCACCTTCACTGGTGCATTTAATCAACCATTAGTTTGGGTGACTGTTGTTCAATAACTATATATATATAGTTATTGAACAACAGTCACCCAAACTAATGGTTGATTAAATGCACCATTGGTTTTAAATTATTTATCCAGGTTATGAAGGTCTTGGGTTTTGAAGAACGCTCCTCCTCAAACCTCTACTGCATTCATTGATTCTTGGATATTGTATTGCATATGCCCATTCACAAACCTATTAATTAACATAATTCGTAATGATATTTTTGTGTCTTCTGTTAAATCATCATTGCAATGTTTAATTCAGTTTACCCTGCTGTAGTATAGTATAGCAGATGGGTGTTGAGCATTCTTCACAGAGCTATCGCCACCAGAGGGCAGCATAGCTTAAAAAGTCAAATCAGTCACAAAGTGTGTATGTGTGTGTGTGTGTGTGTGATATGTATCTGCATTATTATATTGTTGTTGGCACTAGGCCTGGCATGTAACAAGATTTCCAAGCTGGCTGTATTTTGTGACGCATTTTGTGTCCACAGTCCACACTAAGATAAGTGGTCACGTCCACACTAAGATAAGTGGTCGGTCACATTATCAGTTTCACAGTAACAGCCCTGGTGTGATTTAAGCGGCTGCAGTGGATTGAATGGGCGACACGTTTCCTACCGTTCTGCTGGAAGAAAAAACAACCACAGATGATATATTCCATTTCCATTGGCTGCCGTCTTGGTCCACTCCAAACCAGCACCCCCATTAACATGGTGGCTCAGGGGTAGAATGGCCGGATGGGAACCGCAAGGTTGCCAGTTCGAACCCAGGCTCCCCCAGAGTTAGTGTTAAAGTGTCCTTGAGCAAGACACTGAACCCCTAATTGCTCCCGATGAGCAGGTTGGTGCCTTGTATGGTTTCTTCCGCCATCGGTGTATGAATGTTTGCGTGAATGGGTGAATGTAATGCACCTGTGTCTAAATGCAACATTTATTTAACTCTGACAAGTTGTTATTCTGTCCCTCATACAATTCTCCAAACAGCCTCTGAAATGAGTTGTGTATTGAATTGTTTGAAGTACAGAACGTCGGATGTTACGGTACGGCTCATTACTAAATGTTAAAGTTAAATTATTATTTTTTGTATTTTTTTGATGAGCAATAGTACCAAAAAGAAAATTATAAAAACAAATCTTAATACAGTGAAATACCATGGTATACAGTACTGATACTATACCTTACTGTAAAACCTCATACCGTTACATCATTACATGTCTAGTAGTTGGCAGTGGCACAGTCTTGTGGAACGTGCCATACCAACATTTCGCTGCTTGTATGAGTGAGTAACAAACCAAACCCTTCTTGATTCTATTTTTTCTACTTCCTCCACACAGGTTTCAAATCCTAGACCCGCGTCCCCCCCGTCTTCCCCACCCAGGCACGTTCCTTCAACTCGGAGGCTAAATGCAACTGGACCAGGGGGCTTGTGGTTATGAAGTGGCTGGGCGAATCCAAGAACATGGTATTGAATGGCAGACGACATGGAAGCAGGTTTTCCAGTGAGCAGCCAGTGAGCCAGAGCCAGACCCGCTCTCAGCACGCACAGCGGACGTCGCTGCGCCCCGGCAAGAGCCACCCCAGCAACAGGAGATGTAGTCGCAGTGAGTGAGAAGGATGTTTCAATGCTTCTAAACTAGTGGTTCCCAAACTTTTTTGTGTCAAGGACCCCCAAATCAACATTTATTAGGCCACGGACCCCCCATTTGAAAACATATGCCAGTGACCCCGATAAGGGAGGATCTTTACGGCTCTTGCAGTGATTCCGAAACATATTAATTTCATGCACCCCCCCCCAGTTTCACACGCATTATGCTACGGACCCCCGATTTAATGGCATTTCTATCTCTGAGACTCCAATTTATATTGTAAAACCACTGTTAATTTAACTCTGAGTGTACAAATGGAACCAAATGGTGGCTCAAATGCAGAATAAATAATGGGCCTTGATATGAAAAGGGTTGAAAACCACTGTTCTAAACTGTAAAACAGTATGTCCTAAGTATGTATAATCCATTTGCAAGCTAATATTCATCTCCACCAGGCCTGGGGAATATAATCGTATCGATATGGTGATATGAGACTGGTGTATTTTATTATTATTATTATTATTATTGTTCTCTCAGGGTTTGCTACGGCCAGCCTGGAGGCAGAGAGGCGCTATGTGCCGTCTTCAGGTAAACGCAGTTTCCACCTCCGCTCCATAGCCAAAATTAAACCATTCCTCTCCACTCCTAGCCTGGGCACCATTCCATTTCGGGTTCATGAACCGGTCGGGAGCAGATGATATTGCTACGTCATGTTGTAGTATTGTTTTGTAGTCAGCAATCTTCCGGAACTTCCTATTCCCTCAAACCGATTTTTCTCAATAAAAGCTACAGGCTACAAGAGCTTTTATTGTTATTCTTCCGGTTTGAGGGAAAAGGAAGTTCCGCTTGGTTCCTGCCTGATGACTACAAAACAATACTACAACATGACGTAGCGATATCATCCGCTCCCGACCGGATCATACGGCACTTTTGAAACAGAGACCAGGCTTTCCTCCGAGGTGGAAAGCCTGGCGAGGCGAGGTTACTCCACTCACAACTTAGAAACCGTCATTCAGGCCCTCATAACATCCCGTTTAGATTGACTGCAATTCCCTTTTCATTGGTATCAGTCAGTCAGCCCTAAACCGTCTCCAATTAGTCCAAAATTCAGCAGCCAGGCTCCTAACCAGCACCAAGAGGAGAGACCACATCACCCCCGTCCTGGCTTCCCTCCACTGGTTACCAGTGAAATTCAGAATTCATTTTAAGTCTCTCTTATTTGTTTATGAAGCTCTGCATGGCCTAGCCCCTGCCTACACCACAGACCTGGTAAAATACCCCCCCCACCACTAGGCACCTCAGATCCACGGACCTTGAGCTTCTAGATGTCCCGACAACAAAGTAGAGGCTTAGAGGCGACCGTGCCTTCTCGGTTGCAGCCCCTAGGCTGTGGAACACCATCCATCAGAACCTCCCCCTCCATTGACGTTTTTAAATCCACACTTAAAACCCTGTTTTACTCCCAAGCATTTGATTGCCCGTGACTTTGTTCTTGTTTTTAAACCAGTATATAATTTGATTATTATGATAACCTTAGTTTGCTTATAATTGTGCTTTTATTGTCTATAATTTTCTTTTTTGCTGTGTTCTCACTATATGTCGTGTTGATGAAATGTCTGTACAGCACTTTGGTAATAATAAATAAAGGTGATTTGATTTGATTTGATTTCAGGTATGACCGCCAAAGAGCTGTGTGAGAATGATGACCTCACCACCAGCCTCATCCTGGATCCATATCTGGGCTTTCAGACTCACAAGATGAACACCAGGTTAGTGGACTCGCCCATATAGCATTATATGGTTTCAATTATCCCTCCTATGACCATGGCAATTAGCCCTTCGATTTTATTTGGAGAAATCCCGTCATTTAACATGCAAGTCTATGGGGGAGAAGGACAGCTTGACCTGTCTCCTCTCTGCTAACTTGCCTATTGGACAAGGACGGGTTGGGGAGGAACTTAGCGAAGCGCTAATTGACAAAAAAATATAACAAAAAAATTAAAATAAAAGCACCTTAAATATTTTATTTCTTTCATAAATAGAGAATCTTTCACTCAATGAAGCAACAAGTTCATTGCGAATCTTTCACTCAATAGGGACTGCTCCTGTCGCAAGTTGATGATGTCATATGCCCATGTGTGGTCCAGCCCTATGGAATGCACATGCTAATAACAAATATCAAAAATATTGCTTTGATGCTCATATTAACTTTAGAAAGTATTACGTTTTGAGAACCAGTGCACTATAGACATGATCAATATATATAATATATATAATATAAATGTGCAGCATTTTTTTTCTGCATTCATAACAGAACAGTGACTACAGGTTGCAATGAATTTAATTTCGACGTTTTGTCGTTGCAGATTTCGACCCATCAAGGGAAGGAATGAGGAACTGAAGGACATCATTGAGCGCTTCAAGAAACACGACAACTTGGACAAGGCCTTCAGAGCGTTGACCTCAGGAGACTGGTCTCGACACCATTTTCTCCACAAGACGAAAGCCCAGGAGAAGCTCTTCAAACAACATGTTAGATATCATCATCACTATGAAAATGAGAGATGGTTCTTGGCTGTTGTTTTCAGAATCTCCAATACAAGTTTGAATCTAATCTTTATATTTATTTGCACAGGTGTTCGTCTATCTTCGAATGTTTGCCACAGACAGCGGGTTTGAAATTCTCCCTTGTAATCGCTATTCGTCGGAGCAAAATGGAGCTAAAATTGTGGCAACAAAAGAGTGGTGAGAAATCCTTATAAATCTCTGATTTGTTTTTATTTCACTTTCAGCCCTTGACCCCACCTTCAACTTCTCTCTACACACCAAGGTCTTACCCCACCTCCATGTCCCCACTACACCTCCAGGTGTTATTACCCCACTTTAACCCATTCAGAACGGGAACCCCTTTTGGTGTTTTAAGCATTATGTTATACTTTAGCTATTGAAAAAAAGCCGATCTACAAGCTCATAGCGCAGCACCGAGTGCCGCGCTACGAGCTTGTAGATCTGCTATTTTTTAATGACAATAACACCTCCAAGACTTACACTATCTTCATGTCAACCTTCATGGTTCCATTCAAACTGTCACTTTCTAACCTCACCTTTCTGTCAAGCAAAAAAAAAAAAAACTAAAATATACAATATGTGAATATGAAGATGTTTTGATGCAGGGTTAATGTGCTTACTGTATGATTATACTTTCACATACACTTCACTTAATTATTTTTTCTCCCCGACGGATTGCAGGAAGAGAAATGATAAGATTGAGTACTTGGTGGGATGCATTGCAGAACTGTCAGAGAGTGAGGAAAACATGTTGCTTCGCCACGGGGAGAATGACTTCAGTGTCATGTATTCCACTCGCAAGAACTGTGCTCAGCTATGGTTGGGGCCCGCCGCCTTCATCAATCATGGTATCTGTTTTTGTAGTCCGTAGTGGATAGTTTACATGACATCATGAATAACTGATAAACGCGAGTGAAGTCTTAATTAATAAATATGGATTTTAACCACTTAAACTCTATATATATATATACTTCATTAACCCGGGGTGCCACTACACTCTCAAAAATCTCTTTGACGAAAATAGCCCGATCTGCTAGCTCACAATGCGTCTAAACACACGGCGTGTTTAGACGCATTGTGAGCGAGCTAGCATTGTGAGCTACCAGGCAAATCAGGTATTTCTGCCATTATGACATGCAAGAATAGGGACGCTAAGGGTTCAAGTGGTTAAATTTGAATTTGAACTCATTCCCACACATAGTGTGTCCCTGGTTTGTGATGTTTTTACTTACAAGATCTGTCCTCATTTTATTTTCAGACTGCCGGCCAAATTGCAAGGTAGGAGCTTTAAAAAAACATCATCCTTTTGTTGGTAGCATGGCAAGTTACCGCTTGATTGTAATGTAAGTGTTTTTTCTTTTCTTTCAGTTCGTATCGACAGGACGAGACACGGCATGTGTCAAGGTTTTGAGGGACATTGAACCAGGAGAGGAAATTTCCTGTTACTATGGAGATGGTTTCTTTGGAGAAAGCAATGAATTTTGTGAATGCTATACATGCGAACGGTAGGTGCTACACTTTTGTTCATGTTTTAAATCATTATGTGTAATCAGAAGAGCCCATCAACAGAGCCCATTTTATAAATGCACCATTTAAACAGTATAATACACGCACTATTGTGTGTGTGTGTGTGTGTGTGTGTGTGTGTGTGTGTGTGTGTGTGTGTGTGTGTGTGTGTGTGTGTGTGTGTGTGTGTGTGTGTGTGTGTGTGTGTGTGTGTGTGTGTGTGTGTGTGTGTGTGTGTGTGTGTGTGTGTGTGTGTGTGTGTGTGTGTGTGTGTGTGTGTGTGTGTAGTGATAAATGGCACTAAAAGTGGTTAATCATCATCCTTTGTTTTAGAATGTAGTTCAAACTCTCATGACAGTGTTCAACTTGTGACATGCAAGAAATATATTTATATTTGGTTCCATTTGTACTCCAGAGTCATGGGAGTCACTGAAATTAAACGAGTATGAGAACCACTGGACTACCCCCCACCCTCCCCCAAGTGGCTGTTTGAGGCCGAATAAGCTTGATGTAACATAACATCAGTGTTGTTAAATCTACAATTTTATTTAGTTGACTAAAATGTAATTTGGGGGGCCTTGATGTCGTCGTAATGGCTGATTTTACTTGTAGATCTGCAATTTTCAGCATGCACCCAAGTGTAAAATGACTTTTTACTGGATCTCTTGTCCACTAGTTTCTTCCTAACATTTTAGTCTAGTTTTTATTTGTTGACAAAATTGTCAGTATATTTAGTCTTGGTTTAAGTCACCATAGCTTAGTTTTCATTCAGTTTCCATTTAGCTTTCGTTGGTGAAAAAGAAATAGTCGTACATTTTCGTCTTTGCATTAGTCGACGAAATCAACACCGCATAACTTTTATTTATTTTTTATTTTTTTTACAGTCGAGGAACTGGCGCTTTCAAATCTAAAGCTGGGTTGCCAGTGGAGGTGCCGGTCATCAACAGCAAATACGGGTTGCGGGAGACGGACAAGCGTCTGAACAGGCTGAAGAAGCTCGGAGAAGGGAGCAGGAGCTCGGACAGTCACTCTGTCGGCTCCCACACCGACGGAGACTCTCAGGAAATGCCAAAAACACATCCATGTAAGAACTCTCATTATCCCATTCTGGACGGGAAAACCCCTCTTGAGTGTTTTAAGCATTATGTTATACTTTAGCTATTGAAAAATGGCAGATCTACAAGCTCATAGCGCGGCACCGAGTGCTGCGCTACAAGCTTCTATTAAAAATCTGCTATTTTTGAAAAATCGTGAAAATGTGGGGAACAAAGTCGTTTAATATATATTCTTTCAGAGCGAACACTTTTAACTCAAATCTTTGCTTCTGGGGGGGGGGGGGGGGGGGGGGCTGGAACAACATATTTTCAGAGGGGGGAGGGGGGGCCGCAACCAAATACAGATAATTCTGGGGGTCCTTGACATGAAAAAGGTTGAGCAACACTGACAAACAGGTTTTTCAGAAAACTGTTAGGATTTAGAAGCCTTTTATTTTTTTAGAATCGGCCTCAGGTCTAAATGGGTTATACTACAGACCCTAACATGCACACCATTCTTATAAATGTGCAATAATATACGCCAACGATATTTTATATCGTAGTCTATTAGATTGTTCCATGCAGCTTACGTTTCTAATCTTTCCTTGTTGGTCGGCTGACTGATTGAAAACGTATGCCCTATAATAAACAATGGTTTTCTTTTCCTTTGTAGCTGTAAGGAAAAGAACTTCTCCTGGCATGAAGTTCAGCAAAACCAGGACTCAAACCAGACAGACTCTTTCAAGAGCTCTTAATTCTACCTCACCTTCTAAACAAGGTCACACAAACAATAACAGGGTACCAAAGAGACTCAAATCCGAATCCAAGCCTTCAGTCCAGTTGCGTAGTCGCAGGAGAGGGGCAGAGGCCAAGGCGTTGGAAACAAAGGGGACGCAGACGCTGTGTAAAGGTCTCGTCATCAAGAAGGAAAAAGATCCACAGGGAACGACACAGCAGACTCTGGGCCAGCGGGGCTGCCTGACCCGCCACGCCGCCAAGGAGAATAACAATCCACCAGGAGCACCGGGCTGCGAGGGGAGCCAGTCTTGCACTTACAGAACTCGCAGGTCCACTCGGACCCTCGTAAAAGCCCAAGAATCTGCAGGCGGAGTTAAGCTGGAGCCTAGTGCTTTGGATGGCTTGAGTCCAGTCCCTGGCGGGGTGGTCATTAAAACTGAGCCGGCTGACATGGAGGAATATCTCCACCACGGGTTAGGGCTGGAGCAGACGGGACTAGAGGCTAGCTACGGGAGACAAGGATCCTGCACCAGGCGCAAGCGTGTGTCACGGATCAGGCCCGAGAGGACGGTTAAATGCGAAGACACATACGGTGAGTCATTTGTGCCGGTAACGCCGACCG
This sequence comes from Electrona antarctica, assembly GCF_951216825.1. Classification (NCBI taxonomy): domain Eukaryota; kingdom Metazoa; phylum Chordata; class Actinopteri; order Myctophiformes; family Myctophidae; genus Electrona; species Electrona antarctica. The sequence goes on from NC_136808.1 coordinate 22,852,931, forward strand.
CTCACGCCGGCAACTTCTCCGACTGTAGTAACATGCTCCTGGGCTTCAGTGACCGGCACCACCGGGACTACAAGGGGATTGCGAATGGCAGCAAGAGCCTCCGCAGGGACAAGGGCAGCAAGAGCACCTGCCGGTCACAAGACAAGGGGAAGAAGAAGCGCCGAATCACCCGCTACGACGCACAGCTGATCGTGGAGAACAGCACCGGCATCCCTAAGCTGACGCTCCGCCGGCGGAGGGACAGCAGCAGTAGCAAGAACGACCCCAGTGAAACCATCGGCTCCTCGAGTGTGTCATCGGCCTCCGTGGCCACCCCGACGTCCACCTCCTCGAACAAGATCAGCATCAAGTTCAGCAAGGACCACGACAAGGACAAGGGCAGCTCGTACGTTGCCAAGCTGAACAATGGCTATTCCCCCGTGAGCCACAACAACAGCAACAGCGGCTCCACCAAGCTAAAGATCCAACTGAAGAGAGAGGACGACGCTCGGAGAATAGCCCAGGCAAAGTCGGAACAGCAGATCTCCTACAACGGAGACTCGGGGGGTCATCAGAGTATGGAGTCCAGGAACGGCGCCCATCGGACCCAAGGCGCCCTGGCGGAGTCGACGTCGGAAGAGGACAACGATGAAGAGGACGACGAGGAGGACGAGGATGACGACGAGGACGAGGATGACGAGGACGACTACTTTGACAATGAGTTTGAAGACGATTTCATTCCACTCCCACCGGCCAAGCGCCTCCGACTCATAGTGGGCAAAGACTCCATAGACATCGATATCTCCTCCAGGAGGAGAGAGGATCAGTCGCTGAGGCTCAATGCATAAAGGACATGCAGAACACCGGTGTCTGCTCCCTCTAATTGCCTCCTTTGGCTGCGGGTGCTCGGCTATATAGTCAAGAACTTGTAACGACAACAAAAGAAAAAAAACACAGAATTGGTGGAAATGGCAGCACGCCAGGAATAAAGTAAAAAAATGCGGCTTATATTTCAGTCTCACATTTTTATTGTGTACTAAATCAGACTAAGCACTTTTTTCTGCATTGTGCCTTTGTCAGAGCAACGTCAAAACATGATGGTTGTCAGAGAAACGTCAAAACATGATGGCTTATTCAAAAAGATACACGGCTACCTATATATATATATATATATATATATATATATATATATATATATATATATATATATATATATATATATATATATATATATATATATATATATATATATATGTACTGTGTCACCAACACTTAAGAGTACTCCTACCTAATGTTTCTTGTGTATAACTGATTGCATCACTACTTGTGAAGGCTATTCTTACTTGATTCCCATTAATTATTTTTCATAAAGTTCACAAAGATTTTGGAAAGAAAGAAAAGGTACACACATGTTTTGATGTAGCTCTGATGGAGGCACAGTACTGAAACCCGCCCGATGTAGTCCACAATACAAATCTGAAATGAGACAAGTCTTACATTTTTTATTTTAATTTTGAGTGCCTACTAGTTTCACTTATTTATCTTTTTTTGTTTTGTTTTTTGGTTACAAGCTTCGATGCATAAGCTCTGGAGGTTATCACTCCTACTGTACAATGTAAATATAGATAACGACGACTCACTAATCAACTGTTGTTGATGTAAAACAAGTACAGTAATTTAAAGACAAATGTGGCTGAAAATCTAAAAAATGAACATTATTACATTTAAAGGAGCTGTTAACCTAAAACAAATCTCTGTTCACTTAAGTTGTGTTCTCCTTCATCAGCTTCCTAGCATCATTTGAGTTCCTACTAATGCAGATGACTTCACGTTGCATGGGCACAATGACTTTGCTCATCCAGTCTATTTGTTAGGTGACTGATTAAGGAAGTTGTTGGGTATGTTTCATATTTTCATTTGTCTTTTATTACTCTGGTAGAACCATGTCAAGTAAAAAAAAAAAGTAAGAGAATTTGTTTTTCTTTAACTGTTCCTTTAAGCGAATGCACTTGTTATATTCATAATGGACATGGATATTGTAGAAAGTGTACAGTATGGTGACTATCCCCTCTGTCTCATAGGCAGATTTTTTTTTATTGAGCTTTTTTTTTGTTTGTTTTTGTCTCATAGCTTGTAATTTGTGTGGCAAACCCATACATGATGTATGGAATGGTTGGTCCAGAAGCATCCTGGCATGCGGCAGTTTTAGTCTGAAATCTGGTGCCATATTCTCATTATCCAGTGGTTTCCTCGCGAAGCAACGCTGGAGTTCCAGTGGCTCAGTGATCAGAGTGCTTTCTGTGCAAGTTTGAATGTGTTTGACAATGACACTAAATCTGAAAGACAATGTGCTAATTATGAATTGAGTCCCCCTGTACCATCACGGAAGGGCATTGAAAAGAATCCATATTAAGTTGAGATTGATCATTGAATTACAACTAATGCATGTAATGACAGTTGTAATGGAACAGTTGTAGGTGAATAAACTCCAGTTGCTCATTCACTGTAAGCAAATCGGATTCTTCCTGTTTGAATTTCATCATGTTAAAAACAGTACGATATAGTGGAGAGATGACGCTGTACAACGGACCAATTTTCTTGGGTTATTGGAGTTTTGAAACCACTGCATAATGTTTACCTGGTACAAATGATTGTTCAAACCTCTTAACCCTAATCATTCTGATTTGGTAGCTCAAAATCAATACTCCATAGCCTTTTGTTTTGTTTAAATCTGTTTTTGAATTCATAAAAGTAATGTACAGAAAGACTGTTCCATTGTCCCCCCCCCCCCCCCCCCCCCCCCCCCCTCCCAAATCTGTGGTTTATTTTCTTTCCAATGACTCGTTTATATAGATCACATTTTATGAATTAAGTTGGCCTCCATTGACTGGAGTTATTGGGCCGGGGTCATTTATTCATTAAAATGTACCATATAGATAATTGGGATGTTCTCTTTTCGCTTTACTGCATCTGTGGTGCTACTTCACGTTGTCGCCCTCAAATACCAGGCTTCCCGTTTCAAATCAGACCTCTAGTCTAGGCCAGTGGTTCCCAAACGGTGTGGGATGTTTTTTGACAACTACACATTCCGATATGTAGTAAAAAAATAAATGTAATTTGCTCTATATATATATATATATATATATATATATATATATATATATTTGCCACTAATTTTGCTATACAGAGGCAAATGATAGTGGCCTGGTAAAACACCCCCGTCGCGGAATTCACTTTGAATTCCACGACCGGGATGATCTACCTCTACCAGGACAAAATTATGCCCTAAAAAATATTTCAAACTGGGTATGTCATTCTATGCAAGTTTCAATTTTATTTATAATTCCACAAATTTTCAAGAATAGCATCTACTCGCTCAAAGCGGCACTACGTGCAGTGAGCTTATAGATCACTATTTTCAGGTGTGCCTTGAGATTTTGACTTGCCCATTGGTGTGTGTTGGGTACAGAAAGTCTGAAAACCACTGCACTAGATCCATCAATGGTGGCAGAATTTAACCTTTTAATAGGCATTAATCTAATTTATTTTAATTTAATTTGCCACATGTGAAAAATGGTTTATCCTCCAAATAGCTGTAAAAAGCTGTGGTCATATATATAATACAAACTGGAATATGATCAAATTAAGTGAAGAGTGAAAACGTTGCGCTAGCTTTTTTGTTTTGTCCCCTTCTTAATGTAGACAAGTGTTTCCAACAGCCATCCTCCTCAGTCCTTTCTGTATATTATTTTATTCTATTATTTCTGTAGTGTGCAAGTCATGAACTGCCGTGTAGATCAAGGGATCAACAGATGATTGTCAAACCCACTTTTCCTTTTCATTATGTACTGTTCATATCACCAGCAGCTGAACCTTTCCATTCTGTTCCAGGTGTTGCGTCTGTCTGTGTGCTCTTTGTTCAATAGACCGCTGTCCACATTTCCAATTGATGACTTTAAAAAAAACAAATGTGAATAGTTTGCGGACCTTTTAGAGTGTTGCGTGGGTAGTGGGAAATATGTAAAGAGAATTAAAAATGGGCAGTGCTTATATTGTCCAGTATGTAAATCATGTGAACACATCTTGTACTTATTTAACAGTTTTGAATACTTGAAAACTATATAAAGTTTCTTTGTGACTCTTGTTTTCTGTGCCCTATTTTGAGGTGTATTGGACATGGGAGTAGACCCAAAATATCTAAAATATTTTTCTTGAGACAGTAAAAAATAAAAGAAAATTACAAAAATACTGTCAGTTTCAATACCTCTGTTAAGTTGAACTGAATCATACTTTGAATTACTGATTTAAGAGGATGCAATGGTGATACTTCCGGTGAATTGTCCATTTCATTTTTGAATGACCAAATTACCATATCGACATTTTCATATTTGATTGGAATAGATGTGATATTGGACAATTGCATATATGGCCCAGGCCAATGTCATAATACAGTAGCCTATTCAGACATTCACGAAAATGTGTAGAGACATCTAATTTAAAGAATTTGACAGCTGCTTGTAATATAGGGGTGTGTGTGTGCATGCGTGCGTGTGTGTGCACAGTGCACGTGCACATGTTTCCTTGTTTTTCCATCAAGTGCCGAAACGGTAAACTCCTTCCAGAGGTCTCGGCAGGCAGAACTGTTTCTCCATCTAAGCGAGGCATTGAGTTTCCAATCATTCAAGGGAAATTGTAAATAGGTTCAAATTCTCCTGCTGGCAATGAACAGACTGGAAGGAGGGACATGTATATTATAATAAATCTATGGACAGAGGAACTGTTCTGCAGGAATGTTACTAATGCTAGTGGAATTACAGAGCAGATACTGTTAAATGGGATCACGGTTACAATTCCATTGTCAGATTGATAAACACTGATTAAGAGCTCACTTCTTTATGTCCCGGAACATGGCAGTCAGCGATGAAAGTGGAAAAGACTTTTGTAAAGCCAGCAAATAAAGTACCACATAGGCTACTGATAATAAATAACGCTAGTATGAGGCTTGGATCTGGTTTACAATGAGTGAGGGTTGTGTTTCTTTGAATGCTTTAATATGCCCTAGTTTATTGTATTTTATTTCTTTTCTTTTTCAGTATAAAACCACATGAACTATCTAACCCAGTGCTATCCGAGCCAAAACATAAAAAACTAGAAAAAGTGCCCTTCTGGGCACAGGTCTCCACCAGGAGGATAGGACTGTGTGAGATGTTTGGCAAAATGTTTAGGATTAATATAAACATGTTTTTGAGGCATTTTGTTCCAAAAATGTGTTTTGCAAAAATCAACCTGTTGGTGGCGCTATAACAGGCCAATGTGAAAAGGGTGGGATATATTCCTCAGCCTAGTAAGAAAATGTGTGAAAGATTTCACGTAAATTGCATGCTGCGTTCATGATTTGAGGCTTTTGTTCAAAACGGGGCAATCTTGCAAACTGTGAAAGCTAATTATAGCCAATTAGGATGGAATATGAAATATTGGACAGATCCGACTTGAGCACATGACCATAGAGATAGTGTGTAACGATTTGTGAGATTTTTGGACAGAATCTGGAGGAGTAATATCAAAAAATGTGTTTTACAAAAGTCGGCCTCCTGGTGGCGCTATAAAAGGCAGATGCGGAAAATGCAGGTCAACGGTTTGTCCTTGGCCTCTAGGGAGTGTGCATGCAACGTTTCACGCAGATCGGTGCAGTTTTAGGTAAAACATGTGAAAAGCTGCCTCATGGTGGCGCTATAACAGGCCGTTCTGGAAAATGTGGGGCAGAGGTTCATCGTTGGCATCCAGGGAGCGTGTGTGCAAAGTTTGGCATCGACCGGGTTAACGGTGCCGGAGATTAGCTGGTAACGGACGGACGGAAGGACACACACACGGACGGACACACGGACGGACACACGGACGGAGTGCAAAACATACTCTCTCCCCATGCCTTCGGCCTGGTGGAGACAAGCACACGGACGGAGTGCAAAACCTACTCTCTCCCCATGCCTTCGGCCTGGTGGAGACAATAATGTTCTTTAATGTATTCAACAGTTCACTGGAAACTGTACATTTGGAATATCACAAAAATGGAGTAAGGAAAAATATTGTGTCTTATCTCTACATGAGATGGTGTTGAGTGTGAACTACTTTTTTTTTTAAGAGGACTAAATGTGCCACTCCAGACCAGGTCCATATGTCTTGGGCAAAGAGACGAGTGTAAAGCAGTGGTTTTCAACCCTTTTCACATCAAGGACCATTATTTATTCGGAATTTGAGCCACGGACCATCATTTGATGAGATTTAACCTCACAGATCCAAGACAGAATATTTTGTTGTTGTTGGATAACATTTTGTCCACAATTCCATGCTGTATTGATGTTGGTACCATTAGGAGAGATAACAGGCAAACACTGGACAAAATAACAATTCTTATTATATAATTGTATAGACTGAAATCAAATGGACCCGCATGGGGTACTCTCAAAAGTTAAAGATCTATAAGGGTCCAAATCCAATCCATTACCAACTCTCCCATCATTTAGCTGGGGACCACCTGGAACCCTCTCAAGGACCACAGGTGGTCCCCGGACCACTGGTTGAAAACCACTGGTGTAAAGTGGGGGTAAAAAGTGCAGACCAAGATCAGAGCCGACCTTCTTGGTCAACTAAGTATTAGTTTACTAAGTATAGAGGATTTAGGTCACAAAGGGCCTGCAGTGAGTTGATTGTGTCATTCTTGGTGGCCCTAGCGGGTGCTCTCCAACTCTCCCAACGAAGCAGTGGGATCGTCTGTCAAACGGAGGCGTTTTAAAAAGAAGCCTGCATTGTTCAGGGTCTGAACCTTTAAACCATGACATAGGAGATTACACCATTCCATTGTAAAGACGTTGGCCACAGTCTGTGTGATCATATCTCAACCCTTAATGCCACATTGAAGTCTCAAAGAATAAAGACGTTTATGGCGTGAATAAGGCCCATGTAGACTGTGTGACATTATACTAGACTGTGACCATGTTCTGTAGGGGCCATTGTACGATAAAACCAAGCATGGTGGTGGTACTGACCCTGACCTCACTACTGCGGCACCATACAACAGGTCAATCAATAGGCTACTGAATGCTGCTACGCACAAGACCTGGGTGGTGGTGTCACCGGACTGCAGCGTGTGTGCATCATAGTGACATGTGGGACACACTAACATGTAGGACACAGTATGTAGAACAAGAATCATATGCTGTGTTATGTATTTGTTCCACTTTTACAGTGTTTATTACTGCAACATTTTTATGTGGTTATACTTTATATTGCTATATTTTTTTTAATAGGGGTGCACGATTATGAAATTATGACCGATCTCCGATTATTTGCAGGGTCATATCTGCCGATACCGATTCTGACATTATACAGAGGACCACAATGCAAACTAGCCTAGGCCCTATGTTGTAGCGACTACTTCTTCCCATCGAATCAAAATAGAAGTAGTCACTGACCAAGCTGCAGTGACACTGTCAATCAGCAAAACATTAGGTCATAATGGCTCTTACACCCTATACAGTATAATAGCCTATACTCTTTTCCAAGTGTCTGTTTTCAGTATGTAGATAAAGAAAAGTTTATTTTTACTTAAGATTACTTAAGATTTTACATCAGATTATTTTGAGACCGTTCCGATACTGATATGGTACTTTTATGGCCGATATGGCCAGTTCCGATTATGCTACCGATTAATCGTGCATCTCTACTTTTTAATTTGTCTTTGTCGACGAGCCAAAGCCAAATAGATTTGCTTCTGAGCCTCTGCCTGAAGACCATGACTCTCTAATATCTCCCCCCCCCAGCCAGGGGGAATTCTCTCTTAGGCCATGTGGGAAACCCGCGCGTTCGAAACACGGAGAGACATGTTGATTGTTGCATATTCTTGCACATATAGGCTACAGTATAAGAAGCAATTGGCACAAATTATTACAGCCAGACCCTGATTATTGTGTGATGGATGGTAGACATTATGTTCCACACGGAAGTCTGAGATCAGTGCTAATAGTTCAGATCAGTGGTTTTCACCCAGTGGTCCTTGAAGAGGTTCCTTAAGGCGGTCCCCAGCTATAAATGATGGAGAGTTGGTAGCCAAATGGACCATTATTAGATCTTGATCATTATCTTGATCATTATTACGCTCTCACGAGTTAAATAATTGTTACAAATCCGCATTACTTCATTTACAAGATGTCTAGACAATTAGAGAATGTAGAAGAATTGTTCATTTGATCAACGTTTGCCTGTTATCTCTCCTAATGCCACCAACATCATTAAAGCATGGAAATGTGGACAAAATCTTATCCAACGACAACAAGATATTCTTTAGTTTTGGAGGGGCTAATTGTCATCAAATGATGGTCCGTGGCTCATGAAAAGGGTTGAAAACCACTGGTTTAGATTAATTAAGCAGGGGTTCAGTGTCAGCCTTTTTTCATCATTCCAAATATAGTCACAGTACTGTATATTTTATTCAATATTACTTATTGAACAGTTATTATATTATCAGCAGACTCTGCAGACAATTAAGGGGCGTAGTTCTTACATGGTATTCATTAACATAGCATCCCTGTGATGCTTATCATATATTCCTTATGAAATAAGTAGCCCAATGCTAATCTACAATGTAACATGATGTAATGTGTGTATATATTTGTGTCTTTAAATGTTTTGATGAATTGAAAATGGAGGACCCTGATGCAAACAGGTCTTAGTGCTTATTCTGGTTTTATCCTCTTAGCCGTTTTTGTATTTACCTGTACCTTCCTTAATTGGCATGTCACTGTGCCCATTCTGCAATCTGCTAATACCATTTTCAATCAATCAATCAATCAATCAATCAATCAATTATACAAACAAACAAACCCACAGTAAAATCCTCAGTCAAATATCTCCTTCTCGGACCCACAGCACATTTGTTTTATATAATTATCTACCCACACAGTATAATCTACCCATTTATAACTCTGACTGTACAAATGGAAACCATTAGTACAGTGGTTCCCAAAATGGGGTCCGGGGACCCCCAGGGGTCCTTGAGGGAGTTCCAAATGGACCCTTATGGGTCTGTAACTCTGAGTGTGTACAAATGGGTACATTTGCTTCCATTTGTACACTCTCAGAGTTAAATTAACATTGATTTTATATAGCCTAAAGACATAATGCCATTAAATGGGGGTCCGTAGAATAATGCATGTCTAACTGGGGGTCCTTGAAATTAAACAGGTTGAGAATCACTGCTAGAGCCATACAAATCTTTTCTTTATGAGGGGTGGTTCCTTTTTTTCAAATGGGGGTCTGCGGGGCTAATTAATTAGTGTCAATTTGGGGGTCCTTGGCATGAAAAAGTTTGGGAACCACAACCAGACAGTGGGTTAAAGGAGGACACAGTACTGACTGAGTGGACTTACTTTGCTGGTTAATGATTCCCATATCTGCCACGGTGTGGCGCTAATTCCCCCATGATGACATGATGCTGTGCCTCATGGTGGATCTCATCCCCACTAGTCACACAGAGGATCAGTTTAGTTGAGTTCAGGTCTTTGTTGCTGCAGGTCAGACTGAGACTTTACTCAGACGCTCCGGATCATTGGATTGGAGTCCACACTACACAACACAACACAACCCCCTTGCAGGCTTGTTGTTGCAACCCAACTTTTCTTTCTCCGCACATTTTGACGTCCAAACCAAACCAAACGTAAGTATTCTGGCTGATTTTAATTCCAACTGATTCTGCTCATTATTTAATAACGCCTCAACCACCACCAGCCACACGTTCGTTTCGTTCTGCATATACACTCGTGAAGTTGTTTCTTGGAACAAAACATTGAAAACAAGTGCTTGTTTTTTTTGTTCTGTCTTGTGCGCGAGAACTTTACTTTAACTTTTTTAACGTTTTATAAATAGCTTTGACTCGGCAGTGACAGTCTGCGGTTGATGAGCGACTAAATACGCGATGATTAGTATCTGTATTTCCTTTATCAATGTTTGGTAAATTCACTTCTGGGCTGTTTTTAAGACGCTGGTGGTGATGTGGCGTGGCGTGTGTGTGTGTCTCAATGATTAGGACAGTGGTTCCCCGACTTTTTCATGTCAAGGACCCCCAAATTGCCACTAACAATTAGCCCGCGGACCCCCATTTGAAAATATATGCCAGGGACCCCCCATAAGAGAAGATTTATACGGCAGCAGTGATTCTTAACCTTAAATTCAAGGACCACCAATTTGATATATGTAATATTCTACGGACCCCCCATTTAATGCCATTTCTCTATCTCTGGGAGTGGGACCCCACATTTATATTGTAAAATCAATGTTAATTTAACTCAAATGGAGATCAAATAGTGTACAAATGGAACCAAATAGTTTGTTCCATTTGTACACTCAGAGTTACAGACCCATAAGGGTCCATTTGGTTCCTCATTTAGCTGGGGACCCCCTGGAACTCCCCCAAGGACCCCTGGGGGTCCCCCTGGGGGTCCCCGGACCCCACTTTGGGAACCACTGGATTAGGAGGTGATAAACGACACACACTTGAGACGACATGATGGCAAATAAAACATAGGCCTACATTATTATACTATTAACATTAAACTGCTGCTCATAATAATTAGTTATATTGTTATTGTTTATGTCCGAACATACAAACTATTGGTGTAGTAGTCTTTCTGTCTGTCCCATTGTTTTCATTTCATTCAATGCAGTGGTTTCTTCTCAAACATGTTCATATCAAGGACTGATTGATCCCCAGCTAAATGATAGTTTGGAACCAAATGGACCCTTATGGATCTGTGACTCTGAGAGTGTACAAATGGAACCAAATTGACCCTTATGGGTCTGTGACTCTGAGAGTGGTCACTCTCAGAGTCCCTTATGGGTCTGTGACTGAGAGTGGTCACTCTCAGAGTCACAGACCCATAAGGGTCCATTTGGTTCCATTTGTACACTCTCAGAGTCACAGACCCATAAGGGGGTCATTTACCACTTTCAGAGTTAAATTAACATTGATTTTACATGCCATTAAATGGGGGTCCGTAGCCTAATACATGTCAAACTGGGGGTCCTTGAAATTAAATGGGTTGAGAGTCACTGCTAGAGCCGTAAAAATCTTATGAGGGTCCCTGGCATATCTTTTCAAATGGGGGTCCATGGGCGAATTACTGTCAATTTTGGGGTCCTTGACATGAAAAAGTTTGGGATTGGACTCTACAACTTCAAGACAGACACACACACACACACACACACACACACACACACACACACAGACACACAGAGAGAGAGAGAGCTGCGGGCAGCTTGCCTTCAACCTACCTCATCATCATATCACAACAAACCTACTTGGATAGATACACATTTATATTTAGGCAGCTCTTCCATATGAGTATAGATCGTGATGGCCTTTTTAAAAGCCCCATGACCTGACCTGCTGTCATGTTTGTGACCGACCCGGCGCTAATGATATGTATGTGGGTCAGTGTGTGTTGCGTTGGTCACCAGCGAGGACAGATCATATCAGCCCTGAAGGGCAGTGGTTCCCAAAGTGGGGTCCTTGAGGGAGTTCCAGGGGGTCCCCAGCTAAATGATAGCTTGGAACCAAATGGACCCTTATGGGTCTGTAACTCTGAGAGTGTACAAATGGGTCCCTTTGGTTCCATTTGTACACTCTCAGAGTTAAATTAACATTGTTTTTACAATATAAATTGGGGGTCCCAGAGATAGAAATGCCATTAAATGGGGGTTCGTTCGTAGACTATAAATGCATGTCAAACTGGGGTAGCCTGGCTAATAAGCCAGACTCAAATCACACTGTCGTGTGGTATTTGAGTCTGGAGATGCTGTGTATGGATCTTGTTTCCCGGGGGGCGGGTTCAAACATTTTCCCTTTGACGCAATCTCTGCTAGAGCCGTAAAAATCTTCTCTTATGGGGGCGACTGGCATATCTTTTCAAATGGGGGTCGATGGGCTAATTAGTGTCAATTTGGGGGTCCTTGACATGAAAAGGTTTGGGAACCACTGCGTTAGGGCTGATATTATCATTACCAGATCAGATGGAATTAGTACCTATTTATTTATTTATTTTATTTTATCACCACAATGTGAAAATTCAGACCCGTCAGTGTACTGTACTGTACTGTACTGTACTGTACTGTACTGTACAAGCCCTCCTCCCTGGCCTGTGTGTGTCTGTGTGTTAGGGCCGATTCATACTCCTATTTTACCGCTGTTTCGGCGCTGTAGTGCCGAAATGATTTCGGCTTGTCAGAAATTTTCAGTAGCACCGAAGAGCCGACTTTAGGACGGTACCCGCCCCCCCGAACCTCAAATGACGTCACATTGTAGGCTCTACAGAGCCGAACCGACTTTTATTCGGCTCTAAAATAGGAGTATGAATCGCGCCTTAGGCTGTGCAACAGTGACACTTGGTGAACTAACGCTATTTCCGTGCTCGGACACAGCCAGGGACAGACCCAGGGACCCAGCCACAAACATAGCTGTCTATAGTAAAAAATACCTTGTGTTGTTACTTACAAGTAAAATTTAGCCCAGACTTCAAAAATGTACTTGAGTATTAGTAAAAGTACAAAAGTATTGGCATCAAAATATACTACCAGAAGTAAAAGTACTCCATTTATGCAGAATGTCCCATTTCACGGGTTACAAATGTATACAAATCTTTTGAAAATAGCCGATCTGCAAGCTAGTCTACAGACCTCCATTTAATGGCATTTCTCTATCTCCGGGACCCCAATTTATATAGTAAAATCAATGTTACAGACCCATAAGGGTCCATTTGGTTCCAAACTATAATTTAGCTGAGGACCCCCTGGAACTCCCTCTGTAGATAGCTCTGTAGCCAATTGAAATGGGACTCAACTGAAGTGGTTAATGTGTTTTTGTATTTTTTAAGATTTGTTTTTGTCTTTTCTGCAAATAATTGTAGTGGAGTAAAAAGTACAATATTTGCCTCCTCCTCTGAGATGTAGTGGAGTAGAAGTAAAAGTATTGGGAAGATTGGGAGTTAAAAACTCCTGGAAAAGTACAGTATTGAGTAAAAGCATTTAGTTACTTTAGTTTACACCAACTTGGTCGCACACATGAGTTGCGTCTCCCCCGAGGAGAGCATCCTGTGTGTCAGGAGTGGACTAGCGGGTCTCTCTCTCTCTCTCTCTCTCTCTCGCTCTCTCTCTCTCTCTCTCTCTCTACACTCTTTTAGGTGGATCTTTTCTTGTAAATCTTTTCAGCATGGTTGGCTTTCCTTCAAACTGCAGGGCTCTCTGGCTGACCTAAATCACCTTTCCATACGCGGGGGGGGGGGGGGGGGGAAGAGTGTTCCTCTGTTGAATGAACAGCTGCTGGTGGTTATAGCTTTCTGCTCTGCTTTCAGAGTTCCTAGACGGACACACAGACAGACACACGGAATATTTATGTTACACCGTTTGGTTGTGAAATAGGTATTTCATCTTCACAGGTTGCCTCATATGGTTCTGGTGTTAAGTTAACCCATTAAAACCACAAGGTTGATTCTACAAATCATCTCTTGTCGTCGGGTTGGACGTTACACCGTAATGTCCAAAACACATATGTTACTTTTCAGTAGGGATGTCCCGTTTTATTTTTGCTCCCGATCCGATTCCGATCATTTGATTTTGAGACATACCGATCTTTCCCGTACCTCGTACGTACAGAGACTTGGTGCATTTTCTGAGTGGTGCAAACCACTCCAACAACTGGCTTTGTTAGTACCCGTGTGTGTGTGTTTGTGTACCTGTCCCTCAAAAGAATGAGCATGGTTACTATGGTCACTGACATTACGTCAGACCACAGCTGATCAGGCTATATAAGACCTTGCACCACTCAGTTCACACGGGTGTGATTTCTTTATAGATAGAGTAGAGAGGTGCCCGTGGGGCCTCTGCGGCGGTGCCCATTGGGCACTGGCCAACTTGGAATGATGCAAGTTGGAAATGAATGCCCCACCCAGATATTATGTCTGTGTCCCTTTTATGCCCGACGTCAATATGAGGTCAGATTTCTGTATGCGTCTCTCTGTGTCTCTTTATTCCTATATATGGAGTTCTGTGTCAGCCATGCCCAAATATGGAGTGTTGGTATGTCAGAACAGGCCAGCTTATGGCGTTCTGTGGCATGGGCCAAATATGGAGTGACGTGAGGTCAGAACCGGCCAGCTCCATATATGGACACTGGGCACGGGGCCTGTTCCAGAGCCCAGGCAGAGGCCTTTTTTGGGCGGTTCTGGACAACCGTGTGTCGAATTTGAAGTCGGTGGGGCGAACGGTTCTCGAGTTACGTGGATTTTACAGACGACGTACACGCGTACGTACCTAGAGACTTGGTGCATTTATAGATGGATATGTTGAACTAACGTTATTAGCACAGTGTGGTGGAGCGGCGTTCATTTGACAGTACATGCATGAACATGTGGCAATTGTTATGCAATCCTCCTGTGAAAGGTGGAGGTTCCTTAATCACTTGATCCCTACCAGCGTCCCTGTTCGGAGCCAACAACATTTGGTGAACTGAAAATAGCCCTATAGGTCTATCCACAAGCTCACCAAGGTGTTGTGTTGCCACATCTTGTGAAGCTTGTAGATGGCTTGTAGGGAATTACTAGTTGGACCTATAGTATATTAGAGTACAAGGACCCTGGTCAAATACGTATACAGGGTTTAAAGCTGCTATAAGCAATAACATGTAAAATTTTTAATTACCTTTTTATTTTTTTGGTATTCAGACAGCCAGCAATGGGTAGAATGCTCCCAAAAAAATGTTGTCTCTGTGACACATCTAGGGGCCGCAGTCTGCATTCAAAGATGTTCCTAGAAGCTTTGTCATTGGTCGAAAAAAACCTGGTCACAATGACTAACCAATCAGGAAGCAGACAGGTAAATCGACCAATGACAAAGCTTCTAGGAAAATCGTTGAATGCAGATTGCGGCCCCTAGATGTGTCACAGAGACTACATTTTTTTGGGAGCGTTCTACCTGCTGTCTGAATACCTAAAAAATAAAAAGGTCATTACAATGTTTACATAGTATTGCTTATAGCAGCTTCAAGCCATTCTGGACGGGAACACCTTTTTGGTGTTTTAAGAATTATGTTATACTTTAGCTATTGAAAAATATCAGATGTACAAGCTTGTAGTGCAGCACTGAGTGCCGTGCTACGAGCTTGTAGATCTGCTATTTTTGAAAAATCGTGAAAATGTGGGAACAAATCTTTGAATATATATATATATATATATATATATATATATATATATATATATATATATATATCTTTCACAGCGAACATTTTTAACTCAAATCTTTGCTTCCAGGGGGGGGAGGTCCCTGGAAAAACATATTTTCAGATGGGGGGGGGGGGGGGGGGGGGTCCGCGGCCAAATACAGATAATTCTGGGGGTCCTTTGACATCATGAAAAAGGTTGAGCACCACTCATAGCAAGATAGGATTTTCAGAAAACTTTTTAGGATTTAGAAGACATTGTTTTAGAATCGGCCTCTATAAATGGGTTAGAGTAGACAAGGACCCTGGTCAAATACGTACACAGGGTGGTTAAGTGGTTAAGAGCATGTAAAAGTAAAGCTGATTTAGAGGCTTTTTATTCAATCGTTCATACATGTTTGATTTATCACTGGAGAAGCTGCTCAGATTACGTAGCCGGGCCTGGCCTACAGCAGGTCGCTGAACAGACGTGTGAACCGTAACCTGTTTATCCAGTTCAGTGGAATTACCCTGCAGGTAATTATAGGCCTAATAGGGTTACAACAACCACACAACCCAGAACCCCTCCATTAGTGCACAATATAATACCGGTAGCCGTTCTTGTTATGATTTGTTTACCCTCTATGATTTTACCTTATCCACAAACTAGCTAGTACAAAGTGTGGTCTCAGATTGTGCGTTATAGATAACTGTTTTGTTTACCAGGATTGTGCGTTTAGATAATGTAATGCTTCTGTTTTATTTACAAGACTCCAGTTGAGTATAGTCCCCCCACCACCACCGGGTGGTGGGTCATTGGGTTCGGGATGACCAGCAGTAGACTCGGACCGAGGTCTTGTTGTGGGTCACCCCCCCTCCTCTCTCCTCTGCTGGAGGGCGGACAAAGAACTCTGTGAGCTTTTTACTTACTCTCGACGAGTGTCAGATTTAAGCTAGTTGTCCGCGAGCGAGGGCATTGAATGAATAATGGTGTGACGTAGTGTCAGTTCATGACGAGCACAGACAAGTCCCTCTCGCTTCTCTCTCCACACTCCCAGAGTCACAGACACAAGTCCCTCGCTTCTCTCTCCACACTCCCAGAGCCACAGACACAAGTCCCTCGCTTCTCTCCACTCCTCCCCGAGCCACAGACACAAGTCCCTCGCTTCTCTCTCCACTGACTCCCAGAGCCACAGACACAAGTCCCTCGCTTCTCTCTCTCCACTCCCAGAGCCACAGACACAAGTCCCTCGCTTCTCTCTCCACTGACTCCCAGAGTCACAGACACAAGTCCCTCGCTTCTCTCTACTCCCAGAGCCACAGACACAAGTCCCTCGCTTCTCTCTCCACTGACTCCCAGAGTCACAGACACAAGTCCCTCGCTTCTCTCTACTCCCAGAGCCACAGACACAAGTCCCTCGCTTCTCTATCCACTCCCAGAGTCACAGACACAAGTCCCTCGCTTCTCTCTCCACTCCCAGTCACAGACACAAGTCTCTCGCTTCTCTCCACTGACTCCCAGAGTCACAGACACAAGTCCCTCACTTCTCTCTACTCCCAGAGCCACAGACACAAGTCCCTCGCTTCTCTCTCCACTGACTCCCAGAGTCACAGACACAAGTCCCTCGCTTCTCTCTCCACTGACTCTCAGAGTCACAGACACAAGTCCCTCGCTTCTCTCTCCACTCCCAGAGTCACAGACACAAGTCCCTCGCTTCTCTCTACTCCCAGAGTCACAGACACAAGTCCCTCGCTTCTTTCTACTCCCAGAGTCACAGACACAAGTCCCTCGCTTCTCTCTCCACTGACTCCCAGAGTCACAGACACAAGTCCCTCGCTTCTCTCTACTCCCAGAGCCACAGACACAAGTCCCTCGCTTCTCTCTCTCCACTCCCAGAGTCAGACACAAGTCCTTCGCTTCTCTCTCCACACTCCCAGAGTCACAGACACAAGTCCCTCGCTTCTCTCTCCACACTCCCAGAGCCACAGACACAAGTCCCTCGCTTCTCTCCACTGACTCCCAGAGTCACAGACACAAGTCCCTCGCTTCTCTCTCCACACTCCCAGAGCCACAGACACAAGTCCCTCGCTTCTCTCCACTGACTCCCAGAGTCACAGACACAAGTCCCTCGCTTCTCTCTCCACTCCCAGAGTCACAGACACAAGTCCCTCGCTTCTCTCTCCACTCCCAGAGTCACAGACACAAGTCCCTCGCTTCTCTCTCCACTCCCAGAGTCACAGACACAAGTCCCTCGCTTCTCTCTCCACTCCCAGAGTCACAGACACAAGTCCCTCGCTTCTCTCTCCACACTCCCAGAGCCACAGACACAAGTCCCTTGCTTCTCTTTCAACCAGTGGTCCTTGACGGGGTTCCAGGTGGTCCCCAGCTAAATGATGGAGAGTTGGTAGTAACCAAATGGACCTAATTAGTTAAATTATTGTTAAACATCTCGATTACTTAGTTTACAAGAGGTCTACACAATTAGAGAATGTAGAAGAATTGTTATTTTGATCAACGTTTCCCTGTTATCTCTCCTAATGGTACAGACACTAATACAGCATGGAATTGTGGACAAAATCGGCTAATGTTTTGGGTCTTAGAGAGGCTAAATGTCATCAAATGGTGGTTCCGTGGCTCAAATGCAGAATACATAATGGGCCTTGATGTGAAAAGTGTTGAAAACCACTGCTAACTAGCGTCATGTTCCTATCAGGCCTGCTTAGTGCTTACTGCGGAGGGTAGAATGACCCATGTGCTTGCAGAATAGATTTATAAGTATTCCACAAATCTGTTAAAATGTGTCCCTCAGCGAAAAAAAATAAGTTTGCGGGTTGTTGTTGTTGAGCTACAGAGAATTGTAAGGCTGGTGTATTACTCGTGGGTCAAGTTTCTCCTTTTGTTGCTGCTGAGAAAATAGTGTCTGAAAGCAGCCATTGTTTTGGTGGAGGACTCCAGTTGGGGCCCTGGTGTTAGGGGGGGCGGGGGGTAGTTGAGGAGGGGTGTCCGTTGAGTGGTCTGTCGTCGGCTGGGGAAAGTGGGAGTACTTGTCAGTCAAGTTGTGTGTGTGTGTGTGTGTGTGGACGTTAAATGTCTGGTAGCTTAATTTATACTTCCAACATGCGGGGGTGTTGCTTACTCCATTCAGGATGGGAACCCCTTTTGGTGTTTGAAGCATTATATTATACTTTAGCTATTGAAGTCGTGAAAATGTGGCGCAAATATTTGAAATGCCTAATTTTACACTTGCTGAAAATAACAGACGCGTTGTGAGCTTGTAGATCAGCTATTTTCAGCATGCAACCAAGTGTACAATTACTTGTACTGTATCTCTCGTCCACTAGTCCCATCCTAACATTTTAGTCTAGTTTGTATTTGTTGACGAAATTGTCGGTATATTTAGTCTTGGTTTTAGTCATCGCAGCTTAGTTTTCATTTAGTTTCCATTTAGTTTTCGTCAGTGAAGAAAGGTAGTCGACGAACATTTTTCGTCTTCGTTTTAGTCGACAAAATCAACACTGGAGAGAACAGATCTACAAGCTGCGTACCGACGTGTCACAACATGTCTGGGCTGGACCAGCTGAATGCTGATGACGTTCCCTCCCCTCTGGTGGGACACGACAACAATTAGATCACAGGCGGGCTGATGTTCACATACTAAAGGAGGAGGACACCAATAGAACAAATGCATATATATATATATTTCTAAAAAGAGAAAAAAACAACAGTCCATTGTCAGATTAAATTTAAAGCCATTTGCTGGATAAGTGGTTGTTGTCATACTAGTGTGAGTTTTGAAAACAAAAGGGTTTATTGTTGTCTTGTTGTGTTCCCCCGCACTCCTCCAGAGTCTTGGAGAAAGAAAACAACACATTTTAAAGCGTGCGTGCGTGCGTGCGTGCGTGCGTGCGTGCGTGCGTGCGTGCGTGCGCGAACTGCAGCCAAAATCTCTTCAGATTTTTTGCCATATCCAGAATGGAATCTGATTTGTTTTATGAAGTCTGAACAGAAACAAAAGTCACATGGAAGTTTAGCAACATTCAGAGTTGGTTTCAAATGCAACTCAAACCTGATTTCTAAAGATGCATCTCAGTCTGAACCCTCTAACCTTCTCTAACCACCTACAGTTAGTCACATATCTGTCTGTCCACTAGGTCGTGACCCAAGTGCCACTCAGTGTTGTTTTTGTCGACTAAAACTAAGACGAAAAATGTTCGTCGACTACCTTTTTTCACTGACAAACTAACTGGAAACTAAATGAAAACTAAGCTATGATGACTAAAACTAAGCTAAATGTATTGACAATTTCGTCAACAGATAAAAACTAGACTAAAATGTTAGTGAGGCACTAGTGGACAAGAGATCCAGTATGTCATTTTACACTGAAAATAGACGATCTACAAGTTTACATTGTGAACTTGTAGATCGAACATTGTGAAGTGTAAAATCAGTCATTGCGACGGCATCAAAGCCCGCCAAAATACATTGTAGTCGACTAAATCAACTGTAGATTTAGTCGACTAAAACCTTATGACATTTAGTCGACTAAAACTAGACTAAACACTAAAACATTCCGGGTGACTAAAAACTAAATAAACTATTCAAGAGACTATGACTAAAACTAAAATCGAAATTTGCTGCCAAAAACAACACTGGTTTTACCAGAACCTGTGCTGTGGATCTAGATCTAAACACAACGGTAGTTAGAAATCAACTCCAGTATTGATGAGAGAGCAACCCGCTGAGCAAGCAGTTACAGGCACTTTCTGACATGATACAGTATGATGATGTATCGCATTTCTATGATGTCACCCTGGAGCCTAATAAATATTTGATGCGCTTTGTAACACAGTGGAAGTGGGACCAACATGTCCTCATCCCTCCCTTTGTGTGGACTTCTTGTCTCTCTCTCTCTCTCTCTCTCTCTCTCTCTCTCTCTCTATCTCTCTCTCTCTCTCTCGCTCTCTCACACAATACATAATGACCCTTTTTTCATTTATACACACACACACACACACACACACACACACACACAAATCCCCATTTAGACGAAGCGATAGAAACCTGCTCTTATTGCTTAACAAGTTTATTCTTCTATCTGAGCCCTGTTGCGTCACTTGGTTGGTGCAAATAGACCAGTCGGTTGTGCCTGGTACAGTCCTGGGCCGAGGGGGGCGGGGGCTGGGAAGCTAAGCAAACAAAAATAGTTGAAGTGAATGAATCATATGAATGAATCATAATGAAACCAGAAGTGAAATCTCATCATGTGAGCTTCTTTGATCCTGCTTTTTATAGCTCATTTGGTGATATTGTTGAAACGGAACAGATCTGTCTGTTGTGAATATGGGTGGAACTATTGATGCCATGCTTTTTGTTATTGCTTAATGTAAGTCGCTCTGGATTAAGAGCGTCTGCTAAATGCCTAAATTGTAAATTGTAAATTGTAATTGAAGTACGGTAATAATAGATGACGATAATTGTACGGTACGGTAAAAGTACATCAATTGATAAAAAATGATCAATTTGGGGGGAAATTTTAAATGTCTTTGTTGAAATTACATGATCTACATACAAGGCAGTTGAAAACGTGCAGTAGATTGGCTAGTGTCACTACTTTTGTGTGACACTGTTGGGGGTGTGTGTGTGTGTGTGTGTGTGTGTGTGTGTGTGTGTGTGCGCGTGTGCGCGATCTCACAAGCTACAAGGCCCATAAGCATCATATTTATTGCGCTTGCTGCCAGCAAGGCAAGGATCTCAATTTCTAAAAAAAGGCCAAAGACAACCATGTCATTTTGTCTATTAATATGCTATGCCATAGCATATTATGGAATCGTATGGAATCATCAACACTACTAGCCAATTACCTCCTTCCCCTTTGGCTGCAGGCATGCAACAATACTTGGTTGATAATCTATGCATGAAAGAATTATATTTTTCAGACAATCTCTTAGTTACACCAACATTGCTTTTTTTGTGAAGTACTAGTGTTGATGGTATTTGGCGAAGACTTTAAAGATTGCAGTTAATGATATCATACTGTCTTATGGAGTTGTCACTCCCTGTGAGGCAGTGAGGCTGCTTTCATTTGCACAGCACTCACTCAGGCAATTTGATTTACTATATTTCTGATTCCATTTTGATTTACACGTGTAGCTTGTCTAGACCGTGCGTGTATACAGCAACACATCATCACAGTACTATATTTTTGACTGTTTTAAAATTTGTGAGAGATAGAGGGAGACAGTATATCGATCCCTAAGCAAGTGAATGGACTCACTGAAACCAGTGTTGTTTTCGTCGACTAATACTATGACGAAAAATGTTCCTCGACTACCTTTTTTCACTGACAACTAAATAATGACTAAGCCATGATGACTAAAACTGTGACTAAATATACTGACAATTTCGTCAACAAATAAAAACTAGACTAAAATGTTAGGAAGGGACTAGTGGACAAGAGATCCAGTATAAGTCATTTTACACTTTGTTTCATGCTGAAAATAGCAGATCTACAAGCTCAAAACGCGTCGCAAGCTTGTAGATCGGCTATTTTCAGCAAGTGTTCAAGGCCCGCCAAAATACATTTTTGCTGACTAAATCAACTGTATATTTAGTCGACTAAAATCTTATGACATTTAGTCGACTAAAACTAGACTTAACACTAAAACATTCCAGGTGACTAAAATGTGACTGAAACTAAATGAACTATTGAAGAGACTATGACTAAAACTAAAAATCAAAATTTGCTGCCAAAAACAACACTGCTGTAAAGTCAGTGAGGCGATGACAGAGGGATGGAGAGAGCAGGTCAACAGATGGTCTGTGGTGCCCCAACGACCCTCTGGGGTTACGGGATAGCTGAGAGGTGAGGTGAGAGAAGCAAGTGTGGCACGTGGAATGTGGCATCACATATATCACAATTTGCAAGTTTCATTGGTTGCTTGTTATGCCGGAAATTGGTGACCTACCAAAGTGTGTTACTCCAGTCAGTGGCCCCCGTTCATAGAGTGGCAAGTTCTATCATCCATCCATCTTCAACCGCTTATCCGTAGTCGGGTCGCGGGGGTAACAGCTCCACCAGAGTGTTCCAGACTTCCCTCTCCAAGTTCTATCAACATATCTCATTATGAGGCAAGGAAGCTCAGGAGGTGTGCAGGTATACAAAATGTAAAGATAGTAAAATGGTGCTCCTGGGATCCCCGGAGATCAGGGCTTCATCAGCCCTGATGAAGACCGTATAGGTCGAAACATGTCTGTTGAATAAAAGTTTTCCTCCTTTTTAACCAAGTGTGCCCGGATCTCTGCTTTGTTCTCATTATGATTTCATAATATTAGCCTGTGCACACAACTGTATGTAGACTATAGTCCTATCATGATGGTCCCTTTTTTTAAGATTTCTTTTTTTGTGTGGCTTTTCTGCCTTTATTGATACAAGTGGAGATTGACAGGAGAGAGAGATGGGGGAGAAGTAGTAGCAAAGTAGCCTTGCCGAGCCATGACGCCCACACGGGCAGGAGCCTATCTCCTGTTTCTGTAGCGTGAGGCAGCTTTATGCACAAGTACACCCCCTGGACATGACGCTAGTATGACGCAGGGACTTACCCCCAATCCAAACCTTGATGCTGAGTGCCAAGCAGGGAGGCATAGAGCGCCGAAGTCCTGACGTCACTCGCTCTTTCTCTATGGATAATAACATGGGGTGTTCTTAAAATCGTTTCATATAAGCGGTGTGGTCTAAAAATAAACGAGCTGTCTCGGTGTTATTGTCAGGGAGGTGTCTCTGTATCGTTGACAGTCAGTCACTCATATATGATAGTCTGTTTCTAGCAAAAATGTAACTAATTCAGTAGCAGTAACAATAGCGTTTTCTCTCAGTCAGTTGATTCTTCATATCCATATGAGTGAACGGCCTGGATGACATGTTTATATTTCAAACATAGTTCTTATATGAGGTGATCTAAAATCCCCCTATGGGGATTACAATGCAGATAAAAAGTACATGAACGTGGATTTGCGCCCTCTACCGATATTGACGTCATACTTCGGTGCTCTATTGGGTCCCATTTTTACAGTCTTTGGTATGACCCGGCCGGTGATCGAACCCCGACCTCCCAATCTCAGGGTTGGACACTCAAACCACAAGGCCACTGAGCTGGTCAAGATGGGGATGGAGAGACATGCAGCAAAGGTCGTCATGAACGGGACTCGAACACGCGACACGCTGGCATGCGCCCTGGACCGCTAGGCCAGCGGGCACCCCATGATGGTCCCTTTAGTTGGTATTTCTTTCATAGACTGACTGACAGCCTGTTGACGGCGCTTACATATTATTTTTATATCAAATTGGGACAGGCTGGGGCCACTCGCTGTCATTTAAACTCCCAGGCTATCGGCATTCTTTATCAGTCTTTACCCCCATTGTCCTGTGCTTTTTCAGATATGTGCACATCACTCATCATCAGTCACATGACCCAGACAAGATGTAATCTTATCAGATAAGACTTTTCTGTTTGCATGTGTGGGCTGTCAAAGCCAGAAAGTAGTTTTTGTGCCACTCTGTAGGCGTTGCGCAAAGACCCGCCCGGCAGCACTGTTTAATGCAATTTATTTGTGCGTGTTATAAGTATTTTTTGTTGAAAATGACTCATGAAAAAGTCAACAGTATGTATATCCATTTGTACACTCTCAGGGTTACAGACCCCTGGGGGTCCCCAGACCCCACTTTGGGAACCACTGCTGTACGGTATAAGATTTTAGGTTTGTTGTACTGTTGCCGTCGTACATTGTGTGTCACGGTCGGTCGGCTGACTTGGACATTATTAATTCATGCTTGCAGATACTGGATCTGATTAAAAAACGTTTGAGAGCCACTTGAAGCCAGTATACATATTGTGCCGTAGCCCAAGTAAGACCGATCAACCCCAGGAAGGAGTATCGCAATGAAAAATAACTGGAAACTAAATGAAAACTAAGCTATGATGACTAAAACTAAGCTAAATGTATTGACAATTTCATCAACAGATAAAAACTAGACTAAAATGTTAGTGAGGGACTAGTGGACAAGAGATCCAGTATGTCATTTTACACTGAAAATAGTCAATCTACATCTACAAGTTTACATTGTGAACTTGTAGATCGAACATTGTGAAGTGTAAAATCAGTCATTACGACGGCATCAAAGCCCGCCAAAATACATTGTAGTCGACTAAATCAACTAGATTTAGTCGACTAAAACCTTATGACATTTAGTCGACTAAAACTCGACTAAACACTAAAACATTCCGGAACAAACGAGTATCGCAATGAGTGTTATAATTCATAAACCCCAGCCTTATTATGTTTATAGGTGAATTTAGGAGAGCTGATTTTAAGACTTAAAAACATCACGCTTTATACCATAAGACACTGTGACACACTGTAGCTTGAAATGCATTTAGCAGACATTACAATCTCTAGACTGCCGCAGTGGGGTGACCTGAGATTCTGGCAATTTCTGGCTGTTCTGTTGTTTATAGTCTAATACTTTCCAGCTGTCCAGAATCACCGCCTAGAGCCCCCTCAACACACACACACACACACACACACACACACACACACACACACACACACACACACACACACACACCATCTCTCTCTTTCTCTTCGTCCCCCCCAAAAATGTGCACAACTACTGTTGTGACGGTAACCCATTTACTGCACCAGTAGGAATATGGGTCAGTCAGCTGCCTGCCCTTATCTGGCTCCACAACACCAGCCCCCCCCCCCCCCCCCCCCCCCTCCTTTATTTCACCCAGATCTCCATTGACCATTTGCAGACCGTGGCCATGTTTGGAAGCACTCGTTTTCAGTAAAGCAATGTCCTGCTACCTCTTGCATTATGTGCAGGACATTGTGCCAGAGTTAGTGTCGAAGTGTCCTTGAGCAAGACTCTGAACCCCTAATTGCTCCTGATGTGCAGGTTGGTGCCTTTCCCCCGGCATCTGTGTGTGAATCTGTGTGAGAATGGGTGAATGTAATGCACAATCTATGTAAAAATGAATGTGTGTGAATGGGTGAATGTTAATGCACAATCTATGTAAAGGTGTGTGAATGTGTGTGTGAACGGTTGAATGTATAAATGCACAATCTCTGTAAAGCGCCCTGGATAAAGGCGCTATATGGCCTCACTCACACGTAAGACACACGCAAGACACATTGGGCAGTATTATGCGTGTCTTAAGTACCAGGTCTTATTACTTAACTTAAGACCTGGAGGCGTGGTCAATGCTGTTTGGCCACTCAGAATAGCCAAATGGCATTGATCACGCCTCCAGGTCCTAAGTTAAGACCTGGTACTTAAGACACGCATAATACTGCCCATTGTGTGTTGCATGTTGGGAGTGTCATGGCCGCCTCAATGCATTTCCAATGGGAGTCACATGGTTTGAAGACACAACCTTGTTGCATGGGGGAGGGCAGAAGACAGCCATGCAACAGCCATGCAACAATTTTGTCTTCAAACCATGTGACTCCCATTGGAAATGCATTGAGGCGGCCATGCCACTCCCAACATGCAAGACACAATGTGTCTTGCGTGTGTCTTACGTGTGAGTGTGGCCTATAAATGCACCATTTTGTTGTGCTATTGAAGGGGGAACACAACCTTTTATGATTATCTTGCCCTAGAACGGCCGTTGGCTGATATTCCACACATTGCTTGTACAGTACAGTGTACTATGCAATGTGTTTCATAACTGCGGCACTGTCATGACAACTGAATAATTTCCCACCTGGGACTAATAAACCTAATGTATGGAAACGTAAATGTAATGTATGGAATACGAGCCAATATAGGGCTAATGTTTATCATACACTGACTGTACCTATTGCCTTCCTACTGTACATACAAGCAGCTGTTGTGCCATTCTGGACGGGAACACCCTTTTGGTGTTTTAAGCCTTATGTTATGCTTTAGCTATTGAAAAATAGCAGATCTACAATCTCATAGCGCAGCACCGAGTGCCGCGCTATGAGCTTGTAGATCTGCTATTTTTTGAAAACTCGTGAAAATGTGACGCAAATCTTGTATGTTCTTTCAGAGCGAATGTTTTTAACTCAAACCTCTGCTTTTGGGCAGGGGAGGTGGGGGGGGGGGGGGGGTCTGGAACAATTCTTTTTTCAGATGGGGGTTGGCGGCTACATATAGTTTTTGGGGTCCTTGACATGAAATAGTTTGAGAACCACTGATATAGAAACATGAGGTTTTTCATAAAGTACACTTCTAACACATGGAATGCTAAAAGGACAACAATGTTCAACAACAATGGAGGATAAAACAATTAAGTCAGACTTCTAGTCCATTATTGTTTATCATATTATTATGATGTATTAAAAGAAGTACAGGATGAAAATGGCAGCCCTCAGTCCTGATGGCAGGCCAGTCAATCTAAAGCCCTAACCACACCATAGGGTCAAGACGTTTAGCGTTGTCCCTGCGGTGTGATATGTCTTGTTGCACGTTGACCCACGTTGACCCTAGTGATTCAACGCGTGGAATTCAATGGCCCAAACCACACCAAAGGGTCGAGACGGTCTTAGCGTTAACTCTGTGCAACCGTTTGGACCCAAGGAGTTGCATGGTGACCCTTTGGTGTGGATAGGGCTTTATTCAAAATTGATTATTCTATAAATTGTGGATCATGGTAAATTCAGGGGTTGAACGTTGGGGTACCTTGAAAACCTATACGGCAAACATTTAAAATTATGCTTTAACCCATTTAGACCTGAGGACGATTCTACAAAATGTCTTCTAAATCCTGACCGTTTTCTTAAAAACCCATGTTTCTATGTCAGTGGTTCTCAAACATTTTCATGTCAAGGACCCCCAAATATATATATGTAATTGGCCGCCGACCCCCATCTAAAAATATGTTGTTCCAGGGACCATCCAGAAGCAAAGATTTGAGTTCAAAACATTCGCTCTGAAAGAATATATATTCAAAGGTTTGCGCCACATTTTCACGATTTAAAAAAAATAGCAGAGTGCCGCGCTACGAGCTTGTAGAGTATAACATAATGCACCAAAAGGGGTTCCCGCCCAGAATGGGTTAAGTAGCATGTGACATGTCAAACTATAAGGGATATTCATGATTCCAAATCAATTGCAAGCATTGGTTCCGCACGAAAAACACTCACAAATGTGATGAGGTCATCACATTTGGGCAAGTGGCTATGGCCGGATCATAAAAACGTTGAACGATTACTAGTTACTACTGCAATTTCTTTTGGGTCACCACCTTTTTTTTTTAGCTTAGATTGGCCTATCTATTTATGGTGCTTCAGTTTCCCCTCCTCATAGCGTGCAGCGGTCACTCCGGTCAGATAGATTTCAGCCACACTGAACTTTGCCCACGATTTTGCGCTGAGCCCACAGAGCATCTGTGGTGCCTGACTGTGTCGCTTTGCTGGACGGAGCACAGTGTTCAACTCATTGCAATGAATGGGGTTTAAGAGCGTTAAGAAGTGTAGAGCTGTCACCAATTACAACATTAAATAAACCAGTCTTCTCAATGTATGGCTAGTATCCAGGGTTGGATGAGGTCAGTGTCGTGATTTTCAGATATGGCATTGGAGACGGCCATATATGGAGCGTGTCACAAGGCGTGACTGACTGACTGACTGACTGACGGACTGACATGAAATGCAGGTTTTCATGGTAAACTGTGACCTATGGTCACAATTTCCAGGAATTTCCACTGTTTCCACAAACTTATTTACCTCTGCAAAAGTACTGCAGCGTCCAAGTAGCCGACATACTATAGTTGTGTTCAAATGTAATTTCATGTCTGTAGTAGAGGTGCACGATTCTGAAATTTTGACTGATCTCTGATTATGTGCAGGGTCATATCTGCCGATACAGATTCTGACCGATTCCGATATTATACAGAGGACCACAATGGAAACAAGCCTATAGGCCCTATAGGGGCTTATTGGCCCAAAGCCTGTTAATAAAGTATTAAATCAATCAATAAATAGCCTATACTCTTTGTGTCTGTTCTCACAACTGAATGACTACTGAATGAGATGAGTACACACATTAAATGTAGAATTGTTTTTCATTTTTATTTATTCTTTGCTGGTGAAAACCGATTAAATAATCGGTATAAGTTTGAGACCGTTCCGATACAGATATGGCATTTTTATTGCCGATATGACCAATTACGCTACCGATGAGTCATGCATCCATAGTCTGTAGATCTAGCATCGTTGTTCTGATTGTAATGCAGTGTTTTTGATTCCTAATAAAATGTTCCGTTTTGCAGATCTCTCTCATCATGGCGAAAGGCTGCATGATGGTGACAAAGTACTTCCTGTTTCTCTTCAACCTCATCTTCTTTGTGAGTATACTGGGGTATTCATGAATATTCATGAATGTGGTGGGTGTGTGAGATAACACTGCTCATTCATTAGGCACCCAAATCAGTTATTTGAGCATAAATCAGGCTTTTTTTTCCTCTGTCCCTTTCTCTGTGTATGTCTGTCTGTCCTCTTAACTGTCTGTGTGTCTCTTTCTCTCTCTCTCTCTCTCTCTCTCTCTCTCTCTCTCTCTCTCTCTCTCTCTCTCTCTCTCTCTCTCTCTCTCTCTCTCTGTTAATTGCAGTGCCTTGCAGATGTAATGCTTGAATTGAGCCGTACTCTTTCACTACAGAGAAAATTAGTTCTGTGAACGAGGGGCTAGGATTAGGCTTAGAGAAGTGGTTTTCAACCAGTGGTCCGGGGACCACCCAGTGGGCCTTGAGGGGGTTCCAGGTGGTCCCCAATGCAGCTAAATGATGGGGAGTTGGTAACCAAATGGACCCTTATAGAACTTTAACTCTTTGAGAGCGTATAATGAAACCAAATGGACCCGGCTCTCAAAGTTATTGTTAAAAGGTCCCTGGCTAATGAGACAAATATGTCTTAAAACATTATACTTGCCATCTATTACTAAATAAATAAAATCAAAACACCTTAACCCTTTCTGGGCGGGAATCCCTTTTGGTGTTTTACCCCCTCAGGCCGGGAACCCATTTTGGGGTTCTGTACAGTATTCAAAAATGTAACATTTTTGATGCTGCTATATAAAAGTTTTTCAGAAAACTTAGGTCAGGATTTAGAGGTGTTTTTAGAATCGTCCTCAGGCCTAAATGGGTTAAATATTTTATTTCTTTCATAAATAGAGAATCTTTCACTCAATAGGGACTGCTCCTGTCGCAAGTTGATGATGTCATATGTTCATGTGTGGTCCAGCCCTATGGAATTATGGAATGCACGTGCTAAAAATATTTTAAACATTGCTTTGATGCTCATATTAACTTTAGGAAGTATTAAGTTGTTTTTTATAGACCAATTATTTGTTTACAAACATTGGGACTGGGCACACGGGTGACTGTTTCAGGTAATCAATTCCCAACAGATCTCCAAACCTGTTGTTTTGGGGAGCGCTGGTTTCGGTCCATTCAACCTCCTCTTGTGAGTTGGCTAGTGAGGTGCACCCTAGGAGACATTTATACTTCAAAGCCCAACAGTATTGCGCACAGAGAACAGCTGATATACAAGCTCACATCGCATCGCAGATGCGACTGTTGTGAGCGTAGAGGTCTGCGTGCGCGACACCATTGCGGG
The DNA here is from genome assembly GCF_951216825.1 of Electrona antarctica. Classification (NCBI taxonomy): domain Eukaryota; kingdom Metazoa; phylum Chordata; class Actinopteri; order Myctophiformes; family Myctophidae; genus Electrona; species Electrona antarctica. Next base: position 22,882,789 of record NC_136808.1, read on the forward strand.
ACGAAGCATAAATTATACTTGATGGACTCCAGGTGCGCGTGCAGCCGTGCACAAATAGGCTCTGCTGCCGTGTTGTTCATAAGCGCACCTCCCGTTCTTATGACAGCGACTGGAGGTGTGGTTTTGAGGACAACTGTTTTGAATTGCTATTATTGTTCAAACACAACAGAAACCAAGGATTATATATTTCAAGGGCGAGAGATCACAATAAAAATCCTAATCATTCTTCCTCCACACTGGGAGAAAAACAGAATCTGAAAGTTTGATCGGGCATTTTTTACACGTGAGTGCAGTTAGAACTTTTCCATTGCATCTTATGAGAGGTGGTGTTCTTCTGCTGCCTTTGTGCGTGCGCATGCTGTTTCTTATCAGTGTGACGTCGTCTGATAAGGCGTCTATTAGCACATGCATTCCATAATTCCATAGGGCTAGACCACACATGGGCATATGACATCATCAACTTGACTGAAAGATTCTTTATTTATGAAAGAAATACAATATTTTAGGTGTTTTTATTTTTTTATTTTAGTTTTAGAGGGCAAGTATAATATTTTAAGGCATATTTCTCTTATTAGCCAGGGATCCTTTTAAGAATCGACATTATTTTAATTTACAAGAAGTCGACACAATTAGAAGATCGTAGAAGAATTGTTATTTTGATCACCACATCAGTACGGCATGTAATTGTGAACACAGTCTTATCCAATGACAACAAAATATTCAACGTTTTGGATCCGAGAGGCTAAAATCTCATCAAATTGGTGCTCCGTGGCCCTAATGAATAATGGCCGTCGTACAGTGGAAAACCACTGTCTTACACTACAGAGAAAATGAGTTGTGTTGAACAGGGTCTAGGGTTAGGCTTAGAGAGGGCCTCTCAGACCCTTAGCTGTGTGTGTGTGTGTGTGTGTGTGTGTGTGTGTGTGTGTCCATATGGTGAAGGCATGCACATTGCATAGCTTTGTAAGTGCATGGTCGGAGGACTATAGGGATGCGACTATCCAATTATTTTCTTTTTCCATTAATCGAATAATGTTGAAAGTGAGTTCTTTTAGCAAGCGATATTTTTAAAATAATCGACTAAACATAATCTGATTACTTAAGTCTGATTACTTATTTTATACTTCGCCGTATAACGAACGACGTCGTCATGACACGTGATGCTGTTGGACATTTTGGAACCGTTTGTGGAGAATATTCTAATAAATTCTTCCCTCCAAATTGATTATTTATTATATATATGTTTTGTAATCAATGAAATGGATTATTTGTATTAACTGTTGCGCCCCCTACAGACAGAGGATTCATATTGACATGACTACATGTGTGTTGTTGTTCTTGCAGCTGTTTGGAGCGATCATCATGGGCTTTGGACTGTGGCTGCTACTGGACAATCAGAGCTTCCTCGCTGTACTACGTGAGTGTCCTCGTCACCAGTGTTGTTTTTGGCAGCAGTTTTTTAGATTTTAGTTTTAGTCAAGAGTCTCTTGAATGGTTTTAGTCACATTTTAGTCAATGTTTTAGTGTTGTCTAGTTTTAGTCGAGTAAATATAAGATTTTAGTCGACTAAATCTACAGTTGATTTAGTCGACCAAAATGTATTTTGGCAGGCCTTGATGTCGTTGTAATGGCTGTTTTTTGAGTGGTGCAACCACTCCAAGGAACAGCAATGTCAGTGTTAACCTACTGTGACTATGTATGTGACTATGTTACTATGTACCAGTAGGGGCAAAAGTGGCGCTGTTGTGCCAGAAACATAGAGAGAGAGATAGTGCTGCACTGTTGCCTGCTAATGAGAGGGGGGGGGGGGGGGGGGGCACCACTCAGTTCACACGGGTGTGATTTTTTTTTTACTTGCTGAAAATAGAGTTGTGAGCTTGTAGATCGTCTATTTTCAGCATGCAACTAATTGTAAAATGACTCATACTGGATCTCTTGTCCACTAGTCCCTTCCTAACATTTTAGTCTAGTTTTTATTTGTTGACAAAATTGTCAGTATATTTAGTCTTAGTTTTAGTCATCATAGCTTAGTTTTCATTAAGTTTCCATTTAGTTTTCATCAGTGGAAAAAGGTAGTCGACGAACATTTTTCGTCGACGAAATCAACACTGCTCATCACCTGGCTTGATTATGTGACGTATTATAAATCCACGAGACGTGAGGATTGGACAACAATAAACCTGGCAAAAAGATTTGCGTGGATGCAAACTGACTTCAATAGACTGGTTATATTTAGTGGGACGTTTTACGTAGATTGTTACATTTTTAATTTTTAAACTACATGAGCTCTACTTTCCCTATCCTGGGGTTAACAAGTCAGTAGAAATATATTATCTACAACATTAGGCTCTCTCTGTGTTCTTATTGTCGCTCTTGTTTGTTTTGTATATTTATGGACCCATTGTGTCGTTTTCATAAGTTTCCATATGAGCTCACTGTGAGCTTGTAGATCACTATTTCCGCTGGAGACATTTTAGTGTAGGCCAGGGCAACTGTTAGCAGATCTACTATAACCCATTCAGGACGGGAACCTTCTTTGCTTCTGGGGGGGTCCCTGGAACAACATATTTTCAGATGGGGGTCCGCGGCCAATTACAGATAATTCTGGTGGTCCTTGACATGAAAAAGGTTTAGAACCACTGACACAGAAACATAGGTTTTTCAGAAAACTGACATTTTGTAGAATCAGGTCTAAATGGGTTCATTATGATATTATATTTAAATTCAACCTACCAGGTCCTTATACAGTATGTTCTATGGGCCGTCCATACGCCAGGTCCTTATACAGTATGTTGTAAGTATGGGCCGCCCATACGCCAGGTCCTTATACAGTATGTTGTAAGTATGGGCCGCCCATACGCCAGGTCCTTATACAGTATGTTGTAAGTATGGGCCGCCCATACGCCAGGTCCTTATACAGTATGTTGTAAGTATGGGCCGTCCATACGCCAGGTCCTTATACAGTATGTTGTAAGTATGGGCCGTCCGTACGCCAGGTCCTTATACAGTATGTTGTAAGTATGGGCCGTCCATACGCCAGGTCCTTATACAGTATGTTGTAAGTATGGGCCGTCCATACGCCAGGTCCTTATACAGTATGTAAGTATGGGCCGTCCATACGCCAGGTCCTTATACAGTATGTTGTAAGTATGGGCCGTCCATACGGCAGGTCCTTATACAGTATGTTGTAAGTATGGGCCGTCCATACGCCAGGTCCTTATACAGTATGTTCGTTGTTTTCAGATTAATTTCTAAGCCATGTGGCGTGAATCCAATTGAACATGTTTTTGAGGCTGGATTTAAAGCCCACTGGGATTTCTCCCACTAATCCACTTGTAGCAACACATGTAGGGCAACCAATGGACCCATGATTAACACGCCTCAGGCTGTGCGTGTGCGTGCGTGTGTGCGTGCACGCAGGGACGTGCACACATAGACATCAAAGGGGGCTTCAGCCCCTGCCCCTTTTTCTCGTCTGTAAAACAACTTCCCTCTCCAGACCACGAATGTAGCGTTTACTTTGGTTAAAGAAATGCAAATGCCCTCCTCTCCTTTCCATGCCATGCCGGAAGGCAGCATTCAGTCTCCTGAACTTGAACACAGTATTTTGTGTTGAACAAATTAGTTTAGAAATCCATATCGTACACCGCATCTCCACTAGCTAAAGAGTGCTGGGTTGGGCCCTGAAAATAGATGATCTACAAGCTCTTGTGAGCTTGTAGATCTGCTATTTTCGCTATTTTGGTCCAAAAGTGCCCTCTTAGGGGATTTCAGCCCCTGCCTCTCTAACACTCTCTGCACGTGCGTGCGTGCGTGCGTGCGTGCGTGCGTGAATGTTTTGCGAAAGTATATTTTCCATGGTTCCACAATGAGAACTGCTCAGAAAACATATTTTCTGTGCTGTGTTGTGGTCTGGCTGTTGCTTCTGCCTCTATGAAAGATTCCACTATTGCTTATTATGCCTCTGTAACTGTAACCACTTGAACTCTATCATCCCTATTCTGGGCATACATGTCATCATAACGGGGTGAAAATGGCAGATCTTTACAAGCTCGCAATGCATCGCAATGTGACATCACCTATGTTTTTCTTTTTTTACTTTTCTCTTTTCTTTCTGGACGGGAACCCCTTTTGGTGTTTTAACCATTATTTTAAACTTTAGCTGTTGAAAAATAGCAGATCTACAAGCTCATAGCTTTTTTTTAATTCAAATCTTTCCTTCTGGAACCACATATTTTCAGATGGGGGTCGACGGCCAAATTCATATATTTTTGGGGATCCTTGACATGAAATAGTTTGAGAACCACTGACATAGAAATATGGGTTTTTCAGAAAACGGTCAGGATTTAGTAGACATATTGTAGAATCGTCCCCAGGTCTAAATGGGTTAAATTGAAGCCAGAAACACAGGCATCAGGTGTTCTGCACATTATGTTGTACAGTACAGCAGGCTGCGGTTATGTACCTTACGGAAGTTCTACACACTTCCTGTTTCCCTTATCTGATTACTTGGTAAAGAGGGCATTGGATATGTCAGTAATTCTCAACCTTTCTAAAGGGTTAGTACGGAGTTTTGTACATAAAGCTGTATGTACTTACCATTAATATTGTCGTTGCAAAGGTATTCATTAATTGACTGGCCTGAGATGACCAGATCTTATGCATGTCATTGCAGGCTGACCAGGCCCTTCCCAGTTTGGAAGTCCTTTTGGGAAGAAGATATATATGAACCCAAATACTTGTAGTCATCAACCTGTTTCAAAGGAGTGTTAAGTGTTTTGATAACGTGGTTATTATTGGATTTCCATATATTTACGTATTCAGGTTTTGTCTCGTTGGGATAAAGACCAACACAGTTAACTTTCAATATCCATATTGTGAAATCGATTAGAATATTTAGTTCTCAAGTTTATCTCAGCCTCATCGAGGCTGGTCTCTGTATGCTTGTATGCAGCAAATACTATTTCAGATTACGATTATTGGTTCCCTAAGAATTTCTGTTTGTTCCTTATTGAACACTAGTATACAGCAGGCAGGCATGGGTTGGCAAGTAAGTTGGAACACAAATGAAATAATCAATGGCTAATTTAGGAACTGGAACAAATGCCACAAAGTGTGTGTGTGTGTGTGTGTGTGTGTGTGTGTGTGTGTGTGTGTGTGTGTGTGTGTGTGTGTGTGTGTGTGTGTGTGTGTGTGTGTGTGTGTGTGTGTGTGTGTGTGTGTGTGTGTGTGTGTGTGTGTGTGTGTGTGTGTGTGTGTGTGTGTGTGTGTGTGTGTGTGTGTGTGTGTGTGTGTGTGTGTGTGTGTGTGTGTGTGTGTGTGTGTGTGTGTGTGTGATAATTAGTTAATAAAAACAACTTTTTGAACAAGAGCTCTTTCTTGGTCTCTACTTAGAACGAACACAAACCTTTGCCTTATTGCTTAAGGCATGTGAAACCTAGTTTTGTTTTTTTCTTACATGTGAGATAAGTTCTTCATCCCAAAGTCTAATATAGAGTAATGTTACAGTCAAAGAAGAATGGAGAGAGAGAACGTCATCCTAACTTGGTTTCGTCAACGCAAAGCCATTGCTGCGCGTATCCTACGTGAGTCTCTCAGTTCTTGCCCACGGGCCGCCTGTTGCCTACTACTGGTACACAGTGTTGTTTTTGTCGACTAAAACTAAGATGAAAAAATGTTCGTCGACTAGCTTTTTTCACTCACGAAAACTAAGCTAAATGTATTGACAATTTCGTCAACAAATAAAAACTAGACTAAAATAGCAGATCTACAAGCTCACAACTAAAATAGCAGAAAATAGCAGATCTACAAGCTCACAACGCATCGTGATGTGTTGTGAGCTTGTAGATCGTGTAAAATGAGCCATTAAGACGGCATCAAGACCCGCCAAAATACATTTTAGTCGACTACATGAACTGCAGATTTAGTCGACTAAAATCTTATGACAATTAGTTGACTAAAACTAGACTAACACTAAAACATTCCCAGGTGACTAAAATATGACTAAAACTAAATGAAGTAGAAATTTGCTGCCAAAAACAACATTGCTGGTACACCTATATCTAGAGCAGCTTTTTTGGCCGTGCGGCCCGAGAGAGAGAGTCAGTGGGAGGAGAGAGTGTCACAGAGTATGACTCTCCAGAGGGAGAGAGAGACGGGGAGCGTTAGTGAGGACATTGTCTCCTCGTCTGTGGCTGATCTGCAGGTGTTCCTCCCCTCAGACACTGGGCTCATTCTGCCCAGTGTCCTCGCATCAGCATGCATCACACATCAGCCCAGTATACCCAGGGCCTTACTCATACACACACACACACACACACACACACACACGCACACGCTGCCTTGCACTACATCACTGATACAGCCAAGAAAAGAAGGAGGAGACAGAAGAGACAGAGTTAGAGTTTGTGTCTGGGAGAGTTCTTTCATTAATTTTATTTTGTTTCTCTGGGTTGGTGGTGGGTGGTGTCATAAAGGGACAGTGATCCAGACATAAGATGCGTTGATTGAATGGTGACTCCCATATATAAGATGAGCATCACAATTGGTGCTGAGTAGGGCTGTCGTGACATTTCACTTGATGATGATAATTGTCATACACAATGATAGAGAACCAAAGTGTTGACATGGCTGCCGCTAAAGGCCACTATTATGGCCAGTTTATTCTTATTGGAAATGCCATCTATCTATTGCGTCATATATATTTGTTCTTCTATTTAACCTTTATTTAACCAGTAAAAACACATAGAGACCGCGTCTCTTTTACAAGAGGGAACTGGCCAAGAGGCAGAAATAAAATTACACTTCAATACTACATCATAAATGTCACATTTTGGAACATATAAGAAGTGTGTTCCAACAAGAAACAGATCAGCCATGATGACATGGATGTGAAGTATTAACTGACGTTAAAGCTGCTATAAGCAATATGTCAGGTTTCTTTTTCTTTGGGTATTCAGCCAGCAATGGGTAACCCCCCCCCCCCCCCCCCCCCAGAAGCTTTGTTATTGGTCGATTTGCCTGTCTACTTCCTGATTGGTTTGTCATTTCGACCAGGTTTTTTTTCCCGACCAATGACAAAGCTTCTAGGAACATCTTTAAATGCAGATTGTGGCCCCTACATGTGTCACAGAGACTACATTTTCTTTGGGATCGTTTTACTCATTGCTGGCTGTCTGAATACAAAAAAATAAATAAAAGGTCATTACAAATGTGACATTATTATTACAAAGAAGAAAAACAACAAAAAAAGTGTTGTAATGTGCCGTTTTTTTCTTCTTTCTAATTATTTGTTCGGCCCAAAACATTATGTTTATTGTCATGATTTGTCACAACTCGAGTTGGCTTTGTCCGCGGCGTAAACGTCTTTAAATAAATACTTTTTGAAAAGTCTATGAGGAAAATGAACGGGGAATTATTTTCCAGGGCGGTACTGCGACGCTCTATAATAATCCATATTAATAAAGATCGTTTCCCCGCCAAAGTTTTTCACTAACCTTTGATGAATCACCCCTTTTGTAATTGTACCTCCATTTCATGAACATTTACAAGAAGTCTCCGCGATTAGAGAATGTAGAAGAATTGTTATTTTGATCGACAACAAAATGTTCTTTTAGTCTTGGGTCTGAGAGGCTAAATGTCATCAAATGGTGGTTCCGCGTGGCTCAAAATGCCGGATAAATAATTGGCCTTGAAATGAAAAGGTTGAAAACCACCGATTTAGACTCCTAAGTCCTAACTTAACACTTTATGCTAAGGAATCAAAGATAGTTACAGTGTGAAATATAAGAAGTAAGAACGGATGATTCAATTTATGAAGGTGGTGACGGTTATGTAATACTGACAGACAGGGCCTGCTGAATGACATGACCTCCTACAGTAATACTGACAGACAGACAGGGCCTGCTGAACGACATGACCTCCTACAGTAATACTGACAGACAGACAGGGCCTGCTGAACGACATGACCTCCTACAGTAATACTGACAGACAGGGCCTGCTGAACGACATGACCTCCTACAGTAATACTGACAGACAGGGCCTGCTGAATGACATGACCTCCTACAGTAATACTGACAGACAGGGCCTGCTGAATGACCTCCTACAGTAATACTGACAGACAGGGCCTGCTGAACGACATGACCTCCTACAGTAATACTGACAGACAGGGCCTGCTGAATGACATGACCTCCTACAGTAATACTGACAGACAGGGCCTGCTGAATGACATGACCTCCTACAGTAATACTGACAGACAGGGCCTGCTGAATGACATGACCTCCTACAGTAATACTGACAGACAGGGCCTGCTGAATGGACTGACCTCCTACAGTAATACTGACAGACAGGGCCTGCTGAATGGACTGACCTACAGTAATACTGACAGACAGGGCCTGCTGAATGACATGACCTCCTACAGTAATACTGACAGACAGTAATACTGACAGACAGGGCCTGCTGAACGACATGACCTCCTACAGTAATACTGACAGACAGGGCCTGCTGAATGACCTCCTACAGTAATACTGACAGACAGGGCCTGCTGAATGACATCACCTCCTACAGTAATACTGACCGACAGGGCCTGCTGAATGACATCACCTCCTACAGTAATACTGACCGACAGGGCCTGCTGAATGACATCACCTCCTACAGTAATACTGACAGACAGGGCCTGCTGAATGACATCACCTCCTACAGTAATACTGACAGACAGGGCCTGCTGAATGACATCACCTCCTACAGTAATACTGACCGACAGGGCCTGCTGAATGACATCACCTCCTACAGTAATACTGACAGACAGGGCCTGCTGAATGACATCACCTCCTACAGTAATACTGACCGACAGGGCCTGCTGAATGACATCACCTCCTACAGTAATACTGACAGACAGGGCCTGCTGAATGACATCACCTCCTACAGTATTGGCAGCGTTGTTTTTGGCAGCAAATTTCTATTTTAGTTTTAGTCATTAGTCTCTCGAATAGTTTTCATTTAGTTGCATTTTAGTCACCTGGAATGTTTTAGTCTACTAAATATATTAGTACGTTTTTAGACTAAATCTACAGTTTATTTAGTCGACTAAAATGTCTTTTGGCGGGCCTTGATGCCGTCGTAACGACTGATTTTTCACTTTCTGAAAATAGCAGATCTACAAGCCCACAACGCGTCGCAGCACGACGCGTTGTGAGCTTGTAGATCTGCTATTTTCAGCATGCAACCACATGTAAAATGATGTGCGTCTTACTTATACTGGATCTTTTGTCCACTAGTCCCTTGACTCCCTTCCTAACTTTAGTTTTTATTTGTTTGACGAAATTGTCAATATATTTAGTCTTACTTTTAGTCATCATAGCTTAGTTTTCATGTAGTTTCCATTTAGTTTTCGTCAGTGAAAAAGGATAGTCGACGAACATTTTTCGTCATAGCATTAGTCGACAAAATCAACACTGCTAAACAGTGGTGCTGAGGTTGAGTCAATGAGCTGCTGGCTGGGTGCAGGGACGTAGCTGACCATTTGGTTGCCCTACTCGTAGGATATTTGTGCTGCCCCCCCTCCCGGCGAGAGCGCTGCTATTCCTCCTCCAGATCGGCTATTTCCGCTGTTTGCGATGACGCACACACGGCCACTCGTTATTGCGCGGTGGAGCCGCAGAGAAATTTGTTATTTTGAGGGTCAGCTTGGCACTTTTTGGCACATTTTGTTGCCCCCCTCGGCGTGTTGCCCTACTCGCAGTGCGTTTTGCGCGTATAGGTAGCGACGGCACTGGCTGGGTGTGTGTGAGTGAGGAATGAAATCAGTGCTGCTGGTGGTGGTGATGTGTCCGTGCAGCGCTGTTTGTTCAAGCCCTGTTGCAGCATAAAATGTGAGTCACTCACAGTCATGTGATGTTTGTAGAGAATCTGTGTGCGTGTCTGTGTGTGTGTGTGTGTGTGGCAGAGGGCTGTGTGTGTGTGTGGGGGGGTGCTGTGTATGTGCGTGGGGGGAGGGCTGTGCATGCGTGTGTGTGTGGGTGGGGAGGGCTGTGCGTGTGTGTGGGGGGAGGGCTGTGCATGCATGTGTGTGTGTGGTGGTGAATGCTGTAAGTTCACTGGTTCTCCTTTGTGTCATAATAATTCAACCACAGACGTTGGTTCTGGCACTGACCTGACCTGGGGTCATATCGCCCTGCCCTCCCTGACGGGCAGAAACCGCCTATCTCCAGATTTCATTCTTTTTATGTGTATTATTTTTCATTCATGCCCTATTAACAGCAGCTTGTGACTAAATAATAACTACATTGAATCCATTGGAAGACCTTTCTTTTATTATCTTCTATTTCCCTAAAAGTAAAACACATGCAAGGTTTTCCCCTGACAGCGACTATGGGATTGGAGTCAGTGCCAAGTGTTGAAAGGTGCGTGCGTGCGTGCGTGCGTGCGTGCGTGCGTGCGTGCATGCGTGCGTGCGTGCGTGTGTGTGTGTGTGTGTGTGTGTGTGTGTGTGTGTGTGTGTGTGTGTGTGTGCGCGTGCGCGCGGCCATTCATGTGAGGAGATCAGCATTTTAGGACACCAATTTTATGAATGTCATTTCTAGTCATTTCTTTTTCTACCAAAAACCTAAAACTATTTTCATTGCAAAACACGACCGCACAACTATCGGGCATAACTCCAACCCTTAAAGCTAAATGTCTAATTGGGTTTGGACCCAATCTTTTCCCTTATTATAAGACCCAACACCCAAAAAGGGTTTGAAACCATAAACGACCATTTCTCTGACTTGCCCAAAGTCCCTCACAAATTTGTCTGGGACTTTTTGGCCCTCACAAGTATACTGTAGACACGCACGCACACGCTCACAATTTACAATTTAGGCATTTAGCAGACGCTCTTAATCCAGAGCGACTTACATTAAGCAAGAACAAAAAGTGGCAATACATCATATACATATGAATCATACGTAAGCTAAGAACGTAACAGTGGAATATCTATAAAATGAAACTTATATATATACTATATAGTGCTATGTTTACATAAAATGCTATAAGTCTACATAAACTGCCATCTAAGTCTACATAAAATGCTGTCTAAGTTACACACACACACACACACACACACACACACACACACACACACACACACACACACACACACCCTTCATTCCCCCCACCCCCCTCCTGGCTTTGCCACATTTTCCATCATAAACTCCATACTTCCCCTTTTGTTTTGGGTTGGAGCGGTTGGGTTCGCGGCCGTCAGCCTCTGGTTCAGTGATCAGGGGGAGTCTACGTTTCCCCTCAAGGCCAGAGCCCGAGGGGGGGGGGGAGGGAGGGAGGGAGGGGGGGCTGGAGGGGTGGAATGTATCGTTCTTTATAGCCTTTCAAGATCATGCCACATTTACAAGCATCAGTGCAGTGACGTGTTAGTTTCAGGCAGAGCTCTACTAATACCTCGGTGTTTATATGCCAGACGGTGGTTCTTCTCAAACCGTTTCCTGTCAAGTAAACCCAAGGTCAGATTATATGTTTTTTGGCCCCACGGACGTCCACCTTCTGAATTTTTGTTGTTGTGATATGACACGTTGTGAGGTTGTATTGATCTGCTATTTTCAGTGGTTAAACAGATTTTGCTGCTATATTAACTGATTTTGCTGGGATGGGACCGACCCACTGGAACCCCCTCTCCTCCAAGGACCCCTGGGGACCCCGCCCCATGGACCCCACTTTGAGAACGGCTGGTTTATTATGCACAACTCCCATATTTTGCCCTGTCCCCCCACCCTCTCCCCGTAGGTTTGTTGCAAAAGAAATTGTGAAACTTTTTTATTTGTTTTCATTTTATGGTGTTTTCCTTTTCCAAACTCTCTGGGAGGCATCAAGGACAGGGGGAGGGAGAAGACAAGTGGGGGTGTTGAGTCGTCGGGGGGGTTCTGTGATACAGTTGTAGAAACCTATAGGAAATGCTTACTTTAACACCTCGAGCCTCTTTATTCTGGCCATGTCATAATAGACAGACAAGCATTCTAAAATAGAAGATCTACGAGAGTGCAGTGCGCTAGTGTGAGCTTGAACATCTTGAAGCATTATGTTATACTTTAGCTATTGAAAAAAAGCAGATCTACAAACTTGTAGATCTGCTATCTTTGAAAGATCGTGATACAGATAATTCTGGGAGTCCTTCACATGAAAAAGGTTGAGCACCACTGACAGAAACATAGTCTAAATGGTCTAGAGGTTCTCAAACTATGGGTACAGTGGGGTCGGTCAGTGGCAGGATCACACATTGACAAATTGTCTGTTTTTTGTTTTTGAAAAGCATAGCCTGTGAATCCATTTTATTTATTTTAAATCAAGGTTCTGGCAATATGCTTCCTTTTACAAAATGCATACAGAAACACTTTTCAAAAGGTCACACAATGAGCAGAATGAGGAGTGTTCTCCTTCACGGGCTCTCCGCCAGCCAAAATCTAAATTTGCAACGTGCTGTCAGCAAAATACTGTAAACCTCTGCCGGTATCGCTGATAAGGGGTTTCTGATCGTCAGTACCCAGCACAGACCCACAGACAGCTCTACAACTTCAACTATATATAGAAGGTCAATTATTTATATATAGTGCCATCTGTGTGGAACTGCTTTGAACCTTTAGAGTTTTGTCAATGAATCTAAACGTCATGTAAACTAAACAAACTTGTGGTTTCGGGCATCTGGTTAGGATGCCTCGGGGGGAGGAGTGAGATCCCGGGGCAGACCAAGGCGCAGATGGAGGGATCACATCGACTCACTGGCCTTTGGAACGCCTCGGGATCCCCCAGGAGGAAGTTACTATTAACCCAATTAGACCTGAGGATGATTCTAAAAAAATCTTCTAAAATAAGTTTTCTGAAAAACCTATATTTCTATGTCAGTCGTTCTCAAACATTTTCATGTCAAGGACCGCCAAAAATATATGTAATTGGCCACCGACCTCCATCTGAAAATATGTTGTTCCAGGGACTTCCCCAGAAGCAAAGATTTGAGTTAAAAACGTTCGCTCTGAAAGAATGTATATTCAAAGATTTGCGCCACATTTCACGATTTTTCTAAAATAGCAGACCTACAAGCTCATAGCGTGGCACTATTTTCAATAGCTAAAGTATAATATAATGCTTAAAACACAAAGGGGTTTCCGCCCAAAATGGGTTAATGTTGCACTGGAGAGGGAAGTCTGCATGGAGCTCTCTGGTTGGAGCTGTTGCCCCCGCGACCAGACTACGGATAAGCGGTTGAAGATGGACGGATGGCTCTAAACGTATCTAGTTTTCCGTCTTTGTATGCTGCGCTTCCTGGTCCTTTGCCAAGCTGGCCTACTGAATCTTACTATAATTACTTGTAATTTAGAAGAGCTTGTTTTGTTTTTTTTGCAGAGTTTAGATTATGCCTTCCAAAATCTTGTTCTATTATTTATAGTCGTTTCTTTGCGGTTCTGGATAGCATCTCCAGACTTCTGGAAGCGTACTAAGTTACAATCCCTCTGCTTTTTTTGTATTTTTTTCTCTTTCTTTCTGGAGAGCCCGGGGATGTTTGGCAGAGAGACGCACTCCTCAACATGCCAACACAAATACTTCTCTCCCTCCACAATTTATCTCCGCACACACTTTGGAACTTAGTCCGGAATGAGTAAGATATCTCATCGGTGACTGTAGCCGCTTACAGGCTTTGGCACTAGTGAACATGAAATCAAGGTTTTCCACGCTCCAGGCTCATGTGTGGTGATATTGGCAGTGGGATCCAGAAGTTTTTAAAACGTCCAAATGTTTGCACACGACTACAAATGAAACCTGAATTGATGGAACAGAGCAATGGTTCTGAAACATTCTTTTTATTTCAAGGACCCCCATAACTCTTGAGAGAGTATAAATGGATGGGTCCATTTGGTTCCATTTGGACGCTCAAGAGTTCCAGACCTGTAAAGGGCCTGTTTGGAACCACCTCAAGGGCCTCTGAAGGTCCCTGGACCTCACTTTGAGAACCACTGGCTTGCACAAAACACTTCCACAGTAAAGGGATGAACTTCTCCATTACATGACTTTGGTGAATACCGAATTCAGTTTATTTAGTTTTATTCCCCGGTTGGAACTTGGATGTATAGCATGTGGAAGGAACACGTTTATTATTCCAATCAGTTCCTTACTTTCCCCTCCATCAGGTGCCCCGGGCTGGCCAGGGGGAGGCAGTATAGAGACTTTTTACTGTGTATTTAACCTACTGCATGTTATCACCTGTGTTGTCTGCAGAGGACTCCTCCATGGCTCTGAAGGTGGCCTCCTACATCCTGATAGGAGTGGGAGGGTTCTCCATGCTCATGGGTTTCCTGGGCTGTCTGGGTGCCATCTATGAGGTCCGCTGCCTGCTCGGCCTGGTGAGTTCTTTATACATCTATGAGGTCCATTTGGTTCCATTTGTACACAAGAGTTCCAGACCTGTAAGGGTCTTCACATCCATGAGGTCCGCTGCCTGCTCGGCCTGGTGAGTTCTTTATTACATCTATGAGGATGCAAAATGATATACTATCTGATTGACTTATCTGCTACTGATTGAGTAGCAGATAGGGTAAATTGCCGATCACCGATCAAGTCATTTGGGAGTGAATATCGGCCGATCAACGATCAGTGGCCGATTGATCGGAGCACCTCTACTGACTCTAATGTCATGTGGGAATAGAGTCCCGCCCCCTACCCTGGACCAGGAAATGATTCTCCGTTCATTTTCCTCATAGACATTTCAGAAAGTATTTATTTAAAGACGTTTACGCCACTGACAAAGCCAACTCGAGTCGTGACAACAAACACAATTTTTTGGGCCGAACAAATAATTAGAAAGAAGAAAAAAACGGCAGGTTACAACACTTTTTTTGTTGTTTTTCTTCTTTGTAATTATTTGTTTGGTCCAAAATATTGTTTGTGTTGTCATGAGTTGTCACGACTCGAGTTGGCTTTGTTCGCGGCGTAACCGTCTTTAAATGAATACTTTAAGAAATGTCTATGGGAAAAATGCATTGGGATTCATTTCCTGGTCCATGGTAGGGGGCGGGACTGCGACGCTCTATAGCAGATCTACAAGCTCAAAACGTGTCGCTCTGTGACGCGTTTTGAGCTTGTAGATCTGCTATTTTTGCTATATTTGAATTGAAATCCAGAATATATTGCTGTCGGGAGGAAACCTCATAACTCCATTTTTGAGGTTTTTGATTTTTTTTGGCATAAATCAGTGCTATTGAACACCCATTACGTCTGTGTGTTGATTCGAAAATATTGAACCAATCGAAAGTATAGTAAAAAGTGCTTTGAACAAAACCTCTTAACTCCATTGGACCCTCAAAATGTCTGCTAAAGCAACTAACTCCACCACTGCAAGTAATTGACAATATATAAAGTTACAACACCAACTTTGATGAAGCAGTATTGCTTTGTTTGAAAAAAATCCTGAAAATTTTACATTTTGGAGTTATGAGGTTTCCTCCCGACAGCAGAGATATATATTATTTTTTGTTATTTTTAAATTGGAATCCTGAAAAGTTTATTTAATTTATTTTACTTACATTAACTTTATGAACTTAAATGCAAATACATTGGACTTGGACTTGAAAAAAAGAACAATTCTAATAAGTCATTCAGCTACTACTATAGGATATTAACTGAAACTTCACTGGGGGTCTTTATGTGTGTAATATGTTAGATTTTAGCAGTGAGCCCAGTGTCTCTGATGTCATGGACACTGGGCTCACTTCCTTCCTGGACTACAATTTCCATAATGCTTTGGCCTTTGGGGCACTGCTCCTCCTTGTGGATAGGGGGAGGGCTGTCTTACTGAGACAACATGTAGTCCAGGAAGTAAGTGAGCCCAGTGTCCATGACGTAATCAGATACACTGAGCTCACTGCTAAAGATCTAAAACCACATATTACACACATAAAGACCCCCAGGAAAGTGTTCTAAATCTTCAAAACGTCATTAACATATATATTTTTTTGGCAAAAAGTGATGGTGGGTGCCGCATGTGGCCCGGGGGCCGCCAGTTGCCCATGTATGCTTATAGTGCATCATTAGAGTTAGTGTGGGACACTATTGCTGTTCAGTGACTCACATTAGTTCATGTGGGACAGCACAGCATGCATGGTGACTCGGTGAATTCCACCTTACTTCATTTCATCACATCATGTTGTCTCATGTGTGTCTCGATTGTCTCGCTGTACTGTTGTTGTGAGTCAAAAGTGACTCACCGAGGACACCTGAACATTTATTTATTTATTTTAGCTTTATTTACCCAGGGTAGGTAGGTATGCTGAGCATGAGTGCTCCTTTTTCAACGCCCTGTACACGCACGCACGCACGCACGCACTCAACTTCTCCGTGTGTACAAAAAAAGAACAACGCAGGCCTCTCATTAAAAATTAATTACTAGGCGTGTTAATCGCGGCCCATCTGAAAGGCACGTTATACTGTTTGCCACTGAGCAGCTCCACCAGAGCATTAGGGGTTTCAGTGCCTTGCTCAAGGGCATTTCAGCTGTGTTGAGGGAGGAGTCGGTGGTGGTCTTTCACGTCCCCACCCAGATAATTTTTTTTATAGAAAAAACATGGTCCCAAGTGGAGTCAAAGATTGAACCCTGGGACGTTCTAATTCCCAGAATACCTCCAGTACTGCTCCAAAGTTTGATCCTCTCTCTCATTC